>NC_048585.1:27426107-27721107 GCF_013265735.2 Oncorhynchus mykiss | reverse complement strand
GGTGTCAATGTACCTCTCTTTTTGTTCGAGCTCCTTTCTAGTTGTGCTCAGATGGTCTCTGAGGTCATCATTTGTCTGACTCAGCTTGTCCATTCTGCTTTCTAATTTAGCTATGGATGCTCTGCTCTCCTCCCTGAACTGTTTCATCTCTTCTTTGAGTTTCTGGACAGTGTCCTCCTCTTGAAGCTTCTTCTCTCTGAGTTCTATGACCTCTGCTTCGACTAGAGAGAGGGTGTTGTGGAAACGTTGCATAGCAGGTGTTCTTATTGAAATTGTCATGTCCTTGACTCTGTCTGCTGCAGGTGAGGTAGGTAAAGGGACGTTGAGGGCTTCCTGCTGGGTCACAGAGACCATTGGGGTCTGCTTTTCTCCATCTCCCTCCTTGACTTTTTCCTCATTTTCTGAGATGATGTCAGCGTCTTCTTTTAGGGTAGCAAACCTATTCTCAAAAGCCTGGAGGCTTGAATCATTGCCTTGTATCAATACAGTTCCATTATTATATAAGTTTACTGTTTGATATGTGTTGCTCTGGTCAGCTTCTTCAAAAATGCTGATCTGACATCCTTGGCTGATGCCCCTCTTTTTTGAGAAAGGGAAATGGTTGCAAATAACCTTTTTCCATATGTTCCCTCGATTGGTATTAAAAATTAAATTAGCTCTTGTTTTGTAACTGGTAAGATCTGCAAACAGGCATTCATGGTTCTGTCCCATCAACAAACCTTTGAAACTTTTCTTAGCTTTCTCTGTTTGGATGTCTGGTGGGTAAACAATTTCCATAGCAACGCTGGTGATGTTGGCTACAATGTTGCAATAGAAGTGCTGTTTCTTGTATAATGATCTCTTGTTTCTTCAGAGGACTGTTTCACTTTGTTATCCTTTTTTCTTTTCCTTTTTCTTCTGTCCTTATTTTGTCTTCCTTTCTTCTGTTAACTAGATATATATTTTTTCTCTCTCTCTCTCTCTCTCTCTCTCTCTCTCTCTCTCTCTCTCTCTCTCTCTCTCTCTCTCTCTCTCTCTCTCTCTCTCTCTCTCTCTCTCTCTCTCTCTCTCTCTCTCTCTCTCTCTCTCTCTCTCTCTCTCTCTCTCTCTCTCTCTCTCTCTCTCTCTCTCTCTCTCTCTCTCTCTCTCTCTCTCTCTCTCTCTCTCTCTCTCTCTCTCTCTCTCTCTCTCTCTCTCTCTCTCTCTCTCTCTCTCTCTCTCTCTCTCTCTCTCTCTCTCTCTCTCTCTCTCTCTCTCTCTCACTCACACCCATGTCACACTGTGTGTAGGGTTCCTGGACTGGGTTCCTAAGAAGATGCAGCGGGTGGGCTGTATGGAGCTGCTCAACACTGTCCAGAGGAGAGTACAACCCAAGCTGCATGTGTTCGGACACATCCACGAAGGTACATACACATTCTGTATGAATGAGGTTTCTCATACTGCTACACAAGCCTACATATTTAAATCAGATTATCGATCTTGTAGCACAAGGTCTTTGGAGTGCGTCATTATGACTTGTTTATGGATTCTTGCCACGAGGCTGTATTTGAATCTATGAAAGGCATACATTATGCCTGGAAGTGGTACTGCAGCGTCTCATCCAGGACAGGGGGGACTGGGAGGCCTTCTCTCCAGGCTGAGTGATTATTTTTTTGGGGTTAGCAGGTCAGCGTGGGTCCCCCGGAGCACCATGGCCCCTTCGGAGAGGACCAGATTAGTAACTAGATCAGATTCACACAGGGAGGAACAGGCCGGATTTAGCCCTGCGTGTGGATCTGTGCGACTGAGATAGATTGGGAGCAAGGAAGAAGGGAGAGAAAAGGAATTGTAGCTTTTGTCATTTGTCACACGTTCTTTATATCAGACCGGTTCATTCTGATTGAAAAAGGCCAAAAAATATCTCACCTGTAAATCATTTCCTACATGTCAAACGAGATGCAGTTGTCGGTGTTAGATGTGGATAGTTCTGTCAATAAAGGGAAATGTAGAGAGTGTAAAGAAGTCAATGAATAAATGAGTGTTACTGTCAGTCTGTCTTTCTCTCCCTCTCTAACAGTCGTCTCCCCTCCTCTCCTCTACTTCCTCCAGGTTATGGTATGATGACAGACGGCACCACCACGTTCGTCAACGCCTCGGCCTGCACCGTCAACTTCCAGCCCATGAACCCGCCCATCGTCTTCGACCTGCCCAATCCCACCAGGACCACATGACTAGAGAAGCCCCGCCCTGCTGAGCCCCCCTCCAATCAGGAGACAAGTGGTGGGAAGGCAGATAGGTGAGGGTGGTGGACAGGTGTGGTGGAGTACTGTATATAGTCATGGCTCTAACGGATGCTGTGTGTGTGTGTGCGTGTGGGTGTGTGTGGCACAACACACACAAGCCCAAGTCTCTTACAGACGAGGTGTTGCCAATCCTCACTTGGCAAATCCATCGATGTTCTTTTATATACTGTCATTCCTTTATTTCAACAAAAGAAAAGTAAGGCAAAAGACAGACCCCAGATGCCTCATTTCTCATATGGACATGTCAGCATTAGTCTGTGAATCTTCTGTTGCACTTCTACTGCACTGACAATCTGACCTGGCTGTCAGATAGAGAAGAGGACAGGGGGAACAGTGTCTCCTGTGTCACTGTTTGGACTCACAGTCTTTCTCTCAGAAGAAGACACTGGATAACTCTCATTCTCTCTTGTTCCTCATAGAGGACTCTGTTAAGCCACCAGTGGAAGTTGCTCAGTGGTGACATTTTGACATTGTGACAGTGCGGTCCACCCTTCATTTGAGACCTTCCCGGAGGAGTGATTGAACACTTACTAGTAGGGTTTCAGAACATGAACCCAATGTCCATGTTCGACTTTGTGGAGCTGTTTGCCAGCACAGAAAGGATACCCCTGCCAGTACTCTGATATCACACTTCCTGCACTCCAGATTACAACACTGCTTTCCCCTCATCCCTTTTTCTCTTGATTCCTCTTTTCCTCTGCCCCTCTAGTTTCACTCTCTCTCTGTCTCTCTCTCTCTCTCTCTCTCTCTCTCTCTCTCTCTCTGGCCTTGGGCATGGTGGTTTGTGTGTGTGTGTGTGTGTGTGTGTGTGTGTGTGTGTGTGTGTGTGTGTGTGTGTGTGTGTGTGTGTGTGTGTGTGTGTGTGTGTGTGTTTGTGTGTGTGTGTGTGTGTGTGTGTGTGTGTGTGTGTGTGTGTGTGTGTGTGTGTGTGTGTGTGAGAGAGATCAAAGTGTGTGTGTGAGGGCAGCGGGAGGTCTCTGCCACAGGCTGTGTGTGAGTATAAGTGTCAAACGTGTTGACACCACTCCCCTGGGTCTCATTACAACTCTCAGTAAGCCTCTTAACCAGGGGAGAGGGATCTCTTCTCTTCCTCTTTTCCCTTGTTTTTCCCCCTCTCTCCTTCTTCCCCCCTCCATCCCTCGTTGCATGTGTAATCAGCTCACCCTCTCATCCCTGGCTCATGTGCCGTGATCCTGACAAGTTTATTCCGAGGTCACCGGTTGGGAAGTCTGCACGATTTTGATTCCTGGTACGGATTACTGGAAATACGTAATAGCCAACGGAGCGGATTGGCAAATGTGTTTGCTCCCGACCCTGTACAGAAACAGCGGTGTCTGGAATGTTCTCGCTGCTCCATGGTGCCCTTTCTGGGAGAGATGTATCATGGGAATGAACTTTGAACTCTTAGTGGACCAATGGATGACGATGAGGTGTAGGTAGGCCTAATGTACCGTAACTGGTCAAGAAGTCGGAACTGTACATCTACATCACCTGTCATTGTAAAAACATGTTAGCAATCAAGGATTACTTCAAATGTTGTTAAATATGTGTGTGTGTTGTTTAAAAAAAGAGCCAGTGCAGAAACAATGTTTAAATTTTATTCTAAGTTCAGTTCTTTCTTGAATAGGCTAATAAATGCTTATTAATGTATAATAATAGCTGCACTATGTTACACTCTAAAAAATGCTGGGTTGTTTGGTTGACTCAACTCACAAGTTGTTTTCTTTAAAAACTTCAGGGTTATTGATGCTGGGTTATTGAGTTATGACCCAGCGGGTCAGATCAGAAGACACAAGGTGTAGTTTAGTAGGGGCGTGGCTTTCAGATAGTTATTTTTAACCACCCATGAAAGTAAATGTCATTCCTATTCATCTGTTCGGTTGCATAGTTATCACATATTAAGGTTGAACATTTAAAAAAATGTAGCTTCAATGACGCTTACAGAAGTGTATATGTTCCCTAAAACCTATATAAATCCCATTGTTGGGATACAATAAGGTGGTATACCTTATTAGGCAATAAGGTGGTATACCTTATAATGAGTAATAAAGAATCTTAATATTACAGACGAATGTGTGAAAAGCATGTTATTGACATTTTAATTTGCAGTATGTAAATTTAAGATGATGAACAGGAGTGACATTTAGTCTCACGGGTGGCCAATAAGATCTTGCTTAAAGCCACTCCCCTAATAAACCACGCCTCCTGAAAATAACCTAAGGATTACGTTAAATAAGACCCAGCTTCTAGGTCAACCCAGCATGAGAGTAAAAAATACCCAACTGATGGTTACATTAACCCATGTTTGGATAATCCCAACTACCCAACATGTTGGGTCATTCATGCAACCCAACTGGCTGGGTCAAAATAACCCAACATGCGTTCTGTCCACTATTTAACCAACGCTAAATTGGGTTGTTTTTAGCCTAGCATTTTTTAGAGTGCACGGGGTTACCCACACCTTGTGTAGCTATTATTAACGCGTTCATGTTGTCAAGCAGTTGTCTGCGTAAAAAAGGGTAATATCTTTATTTAGAAAGCACTTGTGAATGAGCGTCCTTCCTCTGCTCGTCTGGAAGCGTTTGGTTGGCTAGCTGAGCTCAAAGTGTGGTTATCATAACATGACAACATCCCTGTTTGTTCTCTCTCTGCTCTCATTAGACATTATATATCAACATCCCCTCTGGCTACATTTTATTCCCAGGGTCACTGGGCTTTCACTGCTGTTCTGCACATTGTGCTAGCTGGGCTATGTCTTAATGGGGCAGATTAGTGGGCTGTTGTAGGAATAGGTTAGAGTGTTTACAGATAAGTGCGTGTGAATACTGTATGTGGGTGTGTACCTGTGTGCGATTGTGTGCGTGTGGATAGAGCCAGGGGTAAGCATCCTGGGAACATGCTTAAGCGGGGGGGGGGGGGGTCAATGTCTGTATCATCGTACTTTCTTTTAAAGATTTCTGCGGGGGGAAATGTCTGTTTGTTTTTCGCCATTTCTTACTATTCTCTTTCAACCATAACTTTGAAATGTCTCACTTTTTATGCACTGTGCCTCAATAGCTGTATTCTGTATTTCCTGTTTTCTTTGAAAACTCTAAATTTTTGCCGTTGTATTTCTCGTTCGTTCCTTGGGGCATGCTGTTCTGAATCCAATAACTTCTGATGACAATCTGCTTGTATTGTATATCGTTGTTACCATTGTTTGGGATGTACTAACTATTGGGATTTTTTATTGCTTTAATGATGTACAATATTTTTTCATGTGAAAAGAAGAAAAAAGTCCAACCATTTTAGAATGGTATTGTATAATGTGTTGCCCCTGGAGACAACTCTGTAAATGTAAAATACCTTTCTTAAAACTACCTGCTTCTGGTTTTCTGAGAGATTATCTACACAAATTTAATTAAACCCTATCTGTGACCAATGGATCATCCCTCCTTTTCTTCCCCAAACTCTTTCTTTATGTAAGTTTTCCTTTTTCCTGGTCATTATTATATATTTTTTTCAACTTGGCTCTTTTGCACCAATCAAACGTATCTGTGTCTCATATCAATTATGTGGGCTGGGACCAGAGGTAATTTCCAGTGTCTCAACCTGGGTTCTTCATGTCTCATTTGATAGCTTGGTTCTTACACACCTCTGCACATTCTAATGAGAACCCTCGTTCAAATAATTACAGCAGTAATCCCGGAGGAGATGGGGTAATTTATTTGCGGATGGTTTTTCGCTTTACACCATTAATACAGTACCTTTCATATGGACTCCCATCTCCTCTCTCTCTTTATTTTCCTTCTATCCATCCCTCCCTCTCTCTCTTTGTCTATCTTTCCATGGTCTTACACTCCATCTCCATTGCCCCCTTCCGTTTCTCGCTCTCTCTCCATCTTTCTGTAGATTATTTAAATAATGATCTCTCTCTTTCTCTCTCTCTGGGTTCTGTCTTGCAACAGTGATGCCGTCTATCTCATGAATGACAAATGCCCTCTCCTTCTCCTTGTCATCCATTTCGTTTCCCGTTAGATGAGAACAAAGACAGTCCCCTGCGTGTAGCAGCATCCGTACATCATCCAAAAGCACTTTATTTGGTTGGGTTTGGTTTGGAAAGCAATCGGTATCATAAAGTCATACAGCAGAGATAAATCTGTATGCTAGAGGGAGAAAAAGCTGTAGACATGCCAGGGGAAGATTTTGGGAGAAAACCCTCAACAATATATATTTTTGGTAATACATCACTTTATATGTTTTAATTTATATGACATGATTTTGTAATAATTCTGTGTATCCCTACTTCACTCAGTGGTGCAGTAACATTATAGCGATCAATATGGACGGATTTATCAGTGATCACTAGCTAAATCTTCACAGGAGCCTACAGTAGGGCCATAGTTAGAGGGCAGAGGTTTAGGAAGCCCCGTAGGAAGTCATTGTAGGAGAACTTCCCTGTAGTGTTTTTGTCAAAGAAAGAGGTGAGGTGGAAGAATTCCTCCTCGGATAGGTTCATTCTGATAAGCACCTGTAGAAATACACAATCAGGATTATCTGCTGTGTGTGTGTCTGTGATTGTGTGACATGTTATTAGTCAACAGCTTTTTAAATAACAGTAGATTGTTGGACTATACCTTTCTGAATTCCTTCATGGAGATTTTGCCACTGCGGGTGTGGTCGAAGGTAACAAAGTTTTGCCTCATGGAGCGCCAGAACTCCTGGACCGGGTCATAGAGCCTCAGCATGGCTTCCACACACTGTCTACTGAAAACACCCACACTCATCTGGACCGCAAGGGAACCTCAACCAGACCGCATCAGGACCAGAGAATACAGAGCAGAGTTAACAAACACCCAAAGACCATTGCATGGAGGTAATCATTCCAATCATCCCTATTTTGTACACCTTACATGATGAGTTTAACTCAGCAAAGTAGCAGTCTTTATGAACTTGTTCTGAAGGACCGTTCCAGCATTAAGAACACAAGGGGTATTTGGTTGCCTGGCTACCCAGACTCCTTGCTCTGGCCAAACACTACACCACGCCCATGGACGTTAGTTTCCTCTCCGCAATGAGTCTGGATCTGAGTACCTCCCCGACTATTCACCGAATGCAAACACATTCTGGGCTTTCTGATTGGAACGCACATGGGTAGAGTTTGATTGGTTAGAGAAGATCCACAAACGACTTGAATGATGGCAGTCTCAGAGTAAAGTATGTGGCGGACGACAGAGCAGCAGCAGAATCATTCAGCAGAGTCGTCAGGCTAGGTCTCTGATTTATCACACAGATGGTTGGTTTGGTTAGTAGATAATGAGGGTTATAATTGTGAACCAAAGCCAGTACGAGAGGGGGTTTGGATGGTTTGCAGCTCGCAGGTTGCCAGACAAGCTCTCACTCTGGTGAGGCTTGGGGCCCTGCTTAATGCTAATGTTTAGTAGCCCATTGGGCGGGGATCTTCTCCAACCTGGCCACCCGCGTGTCATTTTTATAAGCTTTTATTAACATACCTCATTGTGCCAAAAGCACACAAATCACCAAACTTGACAAATATGGTTGTCAAGGAGACAGCAGAGAGCCCGAGGGTGGGAGAGGTCCCCACTGAGCGTACACAATCTGGAAACCCACCACCACCGCCCCCTCGTTTTACTTTACATAGCCACTCCCCGGACACCGTCCCCAGAAAAAGTGACAGTTAATGAGCCAACAACGAACCAGAGAGAGAGAAAAGAGTAGTATGACAAAAGAGGTATATAAAATATCTGTTTTCTCTCTCTCCCCAAATACTAATTTACCACAGTTCCTGCAGTAAAAACATGTATGTTCATACAGCACCGTGTTGACAGTAAGTTAAACTGGGGTGTACAATACCGGTGTAGTGGGGAGAGGTAGTTAAACAGGGGTGTACAATACCGGTGTAGTAGGGAGAGGTAGTTAAACAGGGGTGTACAATACCGGTGTAGTGGGGAGAGGTAGTTAAACAGGGGTGTACAATACCGGTGTAGTGGGGAGAGGTAGTTAAACAGGGGTGTACAATACCGGTGTAGTAGGGAGAGGTAGTTAAACAGGGGTGTACAATACCGGTGTAGTAGGGAGAGGTAGTTAAGCAGGGGTAAACAGTATCGGTGTAGTAGGGAGAGGTAGTTAAGCAGGGGTAAACAGTATCGGTGTAGTAGGGAGAGGTAGTTAAACAGGGGTGTACAGTACCGGTGTAGTGGGGAGAGGTAGTTAAACAGGGGTGTACAGTACCGGTGTAGTAGGGAGAGGTAGTTAAACAGGGGTGTACAGTACCGGTGTAGTAGGGAGAGGTAGTTAAACAGGGGTGTACAGTACCGGTGTAGTGGGGAGAGGTAGTTAAACAGGGGTGTACAGTACCGGTGTAGTGGGGAGAGGTAGTTAAACAGGGGTGTACAATACCGGTGTAGTAGGGAGAGGTAGTTAAACAGGGGTGTACAGTACCGGTGTAGTGGGGAGAGGTAGTTAAACAGGGGTGTACAGTACCGGTGTAGTAGGGAGAGGTAGTTAAACAGGGGTGTACAATACCGGTGTAGTAGGGAGAGGTGGTTAAACAGGGGTAAACAGTACCGGTGTAGTGGGGAGAGGTAGTTAAACAGGGATAAACAGTACCGGTGTAGTAGGGAGAGGTAGTTAAACAGGGGTGTACAGTACCGGTGTAGTAGGGAGAGGTAGTTAAACAGGGGTAAACAGTACCGGTGTAGTAGGGAGAGGTAGTTAAACAGGGGTGTACAGTACCGGTGTAGTGGGGAGAGGTAGTTAAACAGGGGTGTACAGTACCGGCGTAGTGGGGAGAGGTAGTTAAACAGGGGTGTACAATACCGGTGTAGTAGGGAGAGGTAGTTAAACAGGGGTGTACAGTACCGGTGTAGTGGGGAGAGGTAGTTAAACAGGGGTGTACAGTACCGGTGTAGTAGGGAGAGGTAGTTAAACAGGGGTGTACAATACCGGTGTAGTGGGGAGAGGTAGTTAAACAGGGGTGTACAATACCGGTGTAGTAGGGAGAGGTAGTTAAACAGGGGTGTACAATACCGGTGTAGTAGGGAGAGGTAGTTAAACAGGGGTAAACAGTACCGGTGTAGTGGGGAGAGGTAGTTAAACAGGGATAAACAGTACCGGTGTAGTAGGGAGAGGTAGTTAAACAGGGGTGTACAGTACCGGTGTAGTAGGGAGAGGTAGTTAAACAGGGGTAAACAGTACCGGTGTAGTGGGGAGAGGTAGTTAAACAGGGATAAACAGTACCGGTGTAGTAGGGAGAGGTAGTTAAACAGGGGTGTACAGTACCGGTGTAGTGGGGAGAGGTAGTTAAACAGGGGTGTACAATACCGGTGTAGTAGGGAGAGGTAGTTAAACAGGGGTGTACAGTACCGGTGTAGTGGGGAGAGGTAGTTAAACAGGGATAAACAGTACCGGTGTAGTAGGGAGAGGTAGTTAAACAGGGGTGTACAGTACCGGGGTAGTGGGGAGAGGTAGTTAAACAGGGGTGTACAATACCGGTGTAGTAGGGAGAGGTAGTTAAACAGGGGTGTACAATACCGGTGTAGTAGGGAGAGGTAGTTAAACGGGGGTGTACAGTACCGGTCTAGTAGGGAGAGGTAGTTAAACAGGGGTGTACAGTACCGGTGTAGTGGGGAGAGGTAGTTAAACAGGGGTAAACAGTACCGGTGTAGTAGGGAGAGGTAGTTAAACAGGGGTGTACAGTACCGGTGTAGTAGGGAGAGGTAGTTAAACAGGGGTGTACAGTACCGGTCTAGTAGGGAGAGGTAGTTAAACAGGGGTGTACAGTACCGGTGTAGTGGGGAGAGGTAGTTAAACAGGGGTGTACAGTACCGGTGTAGTAGGGAGAGGTAGTTAAACAGGGGTGTACAGTACCGGTGTAGTAGGGAGAGGTAGTTAAACAGGGGTGTACAGTACCGGTGTAGTAGGGAGAGGTAGTTAAACAGGGGTGTACAGTACCGGTGTAGTAGGGAGAGGTAGTTAAACAGGGGTGTACAGTACCGGTGTAGTAGGGAGAGGTAGTTTGGGCCGCTCAAAGGGCTGTCTGACCGCTGGCGGTTCGGCTACCTGCCTAGTGGACTATCAAATACAAAGATGGTGATAGATATGTAAACTGATAAGCA
Source organism: Oncorhynchus mykiss (assembly GCF_013265735.2). Taxonomy (NCBI): domain Eukaryota; kingdom Metazoa; phylum Chordata; class Actinopteri; order Salmoniformes; family Salmonidae; genus Oncorhynchus; species Oncorhynchus mykiss. Next base: position 27,710,729 of record NC_048585.1, on the reverse strand, counting down.
TCATGTATTGAGAGATTCTGTACCTTTGAGCGTTGGAGGTTGCTGCCTGTAGTCTTTGGCCTCTGTAGAGCTAGTGGGGAAGATGACATATCTATGGGGCCAGGGGATGGTGGTGATGGTGACATCATATCTATGAGCCCAGGGGATGGTGGTGATGCGGATTTCAGGGGACAGATGACCTCTGGGTCTGTGGTCTTGTCCCTTATTTTAACAGCTCCCCTGGCGTGCTTCAGGAACTCCCTGTACTCCAGATCCCCCAGCACATTCACTGGCAGCTTCTCCCACACCCTCTCGAACTGTGGCGCGAGAAGAATTACACGTTTAGTACACACACACACACACATCATACCCCACATTTTCAAACTGATATTCACACATACACACACCCTCTCATTTACACACAAGCTTAATGAACTTCACGGATGGCTAACGTTCTCAATAAGTAGTCAATAATTATCAACACATACAAATTTGTTTTTGATTGCAATAATTAAAAACTAAGGAGAACTTGGCAAATGCATCAAAAGTGTAAAAAGCTCATTTACACACAGGCACGTATGCCTATTCCTGTTGTTTATGCATGACAACCCATTGATAGAGTAGAATTTAATTGTGCCAAGTTCTTTTTTTTTGTAAGAGCTTAAATAAATAAAACAATTAAGAAGCTATACTGTATGAGCCTACTGAGACCAAACCCTGTCAGTTTACCTGGTCACAGGTGAGCCTCATGAAATGGCGGTCCCACATCATTCTGAAGTCCTCTTTGGAGATGGTGTCGTGACCAGCTCCTTGGTGATGGAGTACAGGCGGGCGGAGACAACTTTCTCACTGACCCACTCTGTCTAACCAATCCTCAGGGGTCTGCACACACACACACACACACACACACATAAAAACAGATGCATAATGCACATGCTAAGGCCTACGTATAAACAGAGTACGGACCCCCCTCACACACACACACAGACCCAAACACACCACCAAAGGACCAAGCAGCGTGGAGAAGAGGACTGGACATGGGAACAGGCGGAGGCAGCAGGAGAAGGGAACCGGAGATACGAGGGAACACGGCTGGCAAGGAAGCCCGAGAGGCAACCCCCCAAAAATGTGGGAGGAGCACACGGGGAGGGGAGTATGGCAGAGTCAGGTTGGAGACCTGAGCCCATTCCCCGTGCTTACCGTGGCGATCATGGGACTGGTCAGGCCCCGGGCTATGGGGTGAAATTGGAGGTGAGCAAAGGAAGCGAAGCCGAGACTGTGAAGGAGTTGATGGGGAGATTGGAGGAGAGAGCAATGAGATAGCAGCTGTGTTGGTGCATGAGGCACGACATCTGCCCGACGGAGCGTGTCGGCGATTTGATGTCACCTGAGTCAGCTCTCCATACTCGTCCTGAGGTGCGTGCTAGCCATCTGGTGAAGACTGTGCCAGCCCCACGCACAGCCCAGCATTCTATGTTTTTCATTCTATGTTTTGTTCCGTGTGTTGTATTTCTATGTGTTTGGCCTGGTATGCTTCCCAATCAGAGGCAGCTGTCAATCGTTGATTGAGAACCATACTTAGGTAGCCTGTTCCCACCTGTGTTTGTGGGTAGTTGTTTTCTGTCTTTGTATTCTGTACCAGACAGAACTGTTTCGTTCATTCTCTTTTGTTGTTTTTTGTCATTCAGTGTTCAGTTTATTTAATTAAGATGAACACGTACCACTCTGCACCTTGGTCATCACCTTCACATAACAATTTGTGTGCTATTATTTTGTTAAAATAACATTGGCAAAAAATGAGATACAAGATTTTTCCAGGACGACGACGAAGATAGATTTATTATAACCCAGTCTGACCATTATTAAGGTGTGTTAGCTATATGAAGGAAGGGAGAAGTCTTTACAATGAGTGAGTTATTTATGTATGTAGGTGGTGGGTGAGCCGGTGTCTGTGTAGGGCACAGTTGTATCTCTGGAGCAGACTCTGTAGGTCCTCCACCCTGACTAGGCCCTCTCTCTTCTTATCCAGATGGTTCAGAGCACTGCTCAACCCCTCACAGTTACCCTGCCCTACACGCCTAGATGGTCAAATAAACAGCACACACAGAGTTATCATTGATCAGTTCTTTGGCCAAAGCTCAGACGGATGCTTAACTCTAGAAGCGTATTCCATTGAATTAAATTAGTAATTGCACTAATTAATTTAGTTAATCACTCTCCACTCACTCAACGTAGCCCCTGCAGGGAGACCATGTTTGGGGGTGGTGTCTGTATCCTTCCTCGCATGTCCCACCTCCTTTGGATCCACGCCCAGCTCTCTAGGAACGCAGCACAGGCGAGGTAGCCACGCCCTTTTCCATCATACCTGTCAGTGGAACAGTGTTTGGACAAATCACAGCTCCACATTGATATTGTTGAATGATTTACTGGCCCACAGTTCCTCTAACTCATCAGGACTGATGGGGAGGTCGTAGGTAAAGAAGAGACTCCTGAGGTCCTTCTTGAAGACCAAACCCTGACCATCTTCATCAAAGCGACAAATCACCCGGAGGAGGTAAGATTATCCATAATGGGGTTCCTCTCACATGTTGACAAACACACTATCCTCTTTGAGACTTGAGCTTCAGGGTAGAGGTACGAGTTAAACCAGATTGACCTTTGACATAGCAGTCCATCTTTGGCGGGGCGTTGGACACCAGGTGGTCATGCAGTTGGTCTGGCCTGTTTGAACCGCATCAAGAACACACACAGAAACATCTCCGCTACATTTACATATGAATCCCGTCTAACCTCACACACACACTTCCCACAAGACCCTACTCACCCATTGGCTGGCTTGAAATTCTGCCTGCGGATCTTGCCGCTGGATTGAATGAGGGTGAAGAACTCTGGGTAGTTGAGGTTGGCTCCAGGCTGCAGGCCCAGCAGCTGCAGCAGGCGCTGGTACTCCCTCTCCTTGGTGACCAGGCCCAGACTGTCATACAGCTCTCTGAAGTCATGCCTGTCCACCACGCTGTCACAGTTCTGATCCATCACACGGAACGCTGACAGGATGTCCTGATTGGACAGAGAAGATGATGATGGCATGGTGATTGGTTGTGTATATTGAGTACACTTAGGTTGGAGTCATTAAAACTAATATTTCAACCGCTCCACAAATTTCTTGTTAACAAACTATAGTTTTGGCAAGTCGGTTAGGACATCTACTTGGTGCATGACACAAGTAATTTTTCCAACAATTGTTTACAGACAGATTATTTAATGTATAATTCACTGTATCATTCACTCTTTACCTACACTAAGATGACTATGCCTTTAAACAGCTTGGAAAATTCCAGAAAATTATGTCATGGCTTTAGAAGTTTCTGATAGGCTAATTGACATCATCTGAGTCAAATGGAGGTGTACCTGTGGATGTATTTCAAGGCATACCTTCAAACTCAGTGCCTCTTTGCTTGACATCATGGGAAAATCTAAATAAATAATCCAAGACCTCTGAAAAACAATTGTAGACCTCCACAAATCTGGTTCATCCTTGGGAGCAATTTCCAAAGGCCTGAAGATACCATGTTCATCTGTACAAACAATAGTACGCAAGTAGAAACACCATGGGACCACGCAGCCATCATACCGCTCAGGAAGGAGATGCGTTCTGTCTCCTAGAGAAGAATGTACTTTGGTGCGAAAGGTGCAAATCAATCCCGGAACAACAGAAAAGGACCTTGTGAAGATGCTGGAGGAAACGGGTACAAAAGTATCTATATCCACAGTAAAACGAGTCCTATATCGACATAACCTGAAAGGCCGCTCAGCAAGGAAGAAGCCACTGCTCAAAATCCGCCATAAAAAGCCAGACTACGGTTTGCAACTGCACATGGGGACAAAGATCTTACTTTTTGGAGAAAAGTCCTCTGGTCTGATGAAACAAAAATAGAACTGTTTGGCCATAATGACCATCGTAATGTTTGGAGGAAAAAGGGGGAGGCTTGCAACCTGAAGAACACCATCCCAACCGTGAAGCACGGGGGTGGCAGCATAATGTTGTGGGGGTGCTTTGCTGCAGGAGGGACTGGTGCAAGTCACAAAATAGATGGCATCATGAGGTAGGAAAAGTATCTGGATATATTGAAGCAACATCTCAAGACATCTGTCAGGAAGTTAAAGCTTGGATGCAAATGGGTCTTCCGAATGGACAATGATCCCAAGCATACTTCCAAAGTTGTGTCAAAATTGCTTAAGGACAACAAAGTCAAGGTATTGGAGTGTCCATCACAAAGCCCTAACCTCAATCCTATAGAATATTTGTGGGCAGAACTGAAAAAGTGTGTGCGAGCAAGGAAGCCTACAAACCTGACTCAGTTACACCTGCTCTGTCAGGAGGAATGGGACAAAATTCACCCAACCTATTGTGGGCAGCTTGTGGAAGGCTACCTGAAAAGTTTGACCCAAGTTAAACAATTTAAAGGCAATGCTACCAAATACTAATTGAGTGTATGTAAACTTCTGACCCAATGGGAATGTGATGAAAGAAATAAAAGCTAAAATAAATAATTCTCCCCACTATTATTCTGACATTTCACATTCTTAAAATAAAGTGGTGACCCTAACTGACCTAAGACAGGTAATTTTTACTAGGTTTAAATGTCAGGAATTGTGAAAAACTGAGCTAAAATGTATTTGGCTGAGGTGTATGTAAACTTCTGACTTCATGTATATGTATTGAACATGTATATTATTTTGCTAAACATTTTCTTCTTTGGTATTGTATTATGCATTCTTCTTCAACTGACTTTGCAGCGCTGCAGATATAACATAGAAAGGAAAATCATCTGTGAGGGTTAGTAGCCCCACCCCTCGTCGTCTAGTATCCTGTCAGTACTAGGTGTTTGTGTGTGCAGTATAGAATGTGTATATTGATCAAAACAATTGATCCCAGAGGTAATGGAGTGTGGAGTTGTGCCGTGGGCGTGGGCGGTTCCTCTCCCCCTCCCCCGAGGCCTGGTCCCGCTCTCTGGCCTGGTTCTCTATTAAATAACACAATTAAACTGTGATTTGATTGGATGAAAGGGTTGGTGCAGTCAGACGTGATTTTCCTGTGATTTATATATATTTACACGCTATGAAGTTGGAATAATACTGTAATATTGTGAAAATTATGATAATGACCTTTAGTGTAAGGGCCTGTTTTGGTAAGATGGAGTTTTGGCCTGCCTGGTGATGGAGTTTGGCCTGCCTAGTAAATTAGTTAATAGGCCAATTAGAAATATAGTTTTCAGATTTCCCCTCCCCACTCCCAGACAATCATAGCAAAGTTTTTGCTTGAGAAATTGCTATTTGCTAAGAAACTGCACTGAAAAAAAGTATAAAGGCAGTTTTACTGAGTTACAGTTTAATACAAGGAAATCTGTCAATTTAAATCAATTCATTAGTGTCACGTGTGCTCACTCTCCGGCCTCGAGTTCACCAGGCTGCTCGTTATAGCGCACACCTGTCACCATCGTTACGCGCACCTGAATGTCGTCAGACTCACCTGGACTCCATCACTTCCCTGAATACCTTCCCAATATATGTCACTCCCTTTGGTTCCTTCCCCAGGTGTCATTGTTTCTGTTTCATGTCTGTGCATTGTTCGAGGTTCTTGTTTTGTGTTATGGTCTGTTTATTTTATTAAAACACTCACTCCAGGAACTTGCTTCCCGACTCTCAGCGCACATTGTTACATTTAGGCCCTAATCTATGAATTTCAGACACCTTTAAAAGATAAAAAGTAGCAGCGTGGATCAGAAAACCAGTCAGTTTCTTGTGTGACCACCATGTGTTTCATGCAGCGCGACACATCTCCTTTGCATAGAGTTGATTAGGCTGTTGATTGTGGCCTGTGGAATGCTGTCCCACTCCTCTTCAATGGCTGTGCGACGTTGCTGGATTTTGGTGGGTCCTGGAACATGCTGTCGCGTCGATCCAGAGCATCCCAAACATGATCAATGGGTGATATGTTTGGTGAGCATGCTGGCCAATCCATTTTCAGCTTCCAGGAATTGTGTACAGATCCTTGCGACATGGGTCATTATCATGCGGCTGATGAATGGCACAACAATGGGCCTCATGATCTCCTCACGGTATCTCTGTGCATTCAAATTGCCATTGATAAAATGCATTTCAGTTAGTTTGTTGTACGTAACTTATGCCTGTCCATACCATAACCCCACCGCCATCATGGGGCACTCTGTTCACAATGTTGACATTAGCAAACCTCTCGCCCGCATGATGCCATCTGCCCAGTGGCCATCAAAGGTGAGCATTTGCCCACTGAATTTGGTTACTGCAGTCAGGTCAAGACCCTGGTGAGGATGACAAGCATGCAGGTGAGCTTCCCTGACATGGTTTGTGCAGTTTGTGCAAAAATCCTTTGGTTGTGAAAACCCACAGTTTCATCAGCTGTCCGGGTGGCTGGTCTCAGATGATCCTGCAGGTGAAGAAGCCGGATGTGGAGGTCCTGGGCTGGCATGGTCACACGTGGTCTGCGGTTGTGAGGCCAGTTGAATATACTGCCAAATTCTCTAAAATCACATTAGTAGCGGCTTATGGTAGATAAATTAAGATCCAATTCTCTGGCAACATTTCTGGTGGACATTCCTCCAGTCAACATGACAAATGCACCCTCCCTCAAAACGTGTGATGTCTGTGGCATTGTGCTGTGTGACAAAACTGCACATTTTAGAGTGGCCTTTTATTGTCCCCAGAACAAGGTTTACCTGTGTAATGCTGTTTAATCAGCTTCTGATCAGCTTCTGTAATGCTGTTTAATCAGCTTCTATGCCACACCTGTCAGGTGGATGGATTATCATGGCAAAGGAGAAATGCTCACTAACAGGGACGTAAACAAATTTGTGCACTTTTTAGAGAAATGAGCTTTTTTGTGTGTATGGAACATTTCTGGGATCTTTTATTTCAGCTCATGGGACCAACACTTTACATGTTGCGATTTTATATTTTTGTTCAGTATATTTTTGTTTCTTTTTAACAATTTTAACTGAAAACAATCACAGTTAAGTACTTAATTGTTACCCAGAAATGATTTGATGTTGAGATAAAAAACAGCTGCATTGGATCTTTACATTTCCCACTTTAAAGGGGCGATCCGGAGTAGAAACAAAAGTTCCCTGCCACTGTTTCAGTCAAAAGCTGAGCGAAGGCGCTGAAGAAATGTAACCACTCTCAAATGTACAGACAAAGCTATGGATGCAAGGACTGACCCTAATGTACATGATGTAAAACTTAGAATTGTAACTATGTTTTGAAGCTATACAGTTTGTTTACATTTGCTATGTTTACTAACATTGGAGTAAAACAAGCTTAGATTTTGGGTTGTGATGGAATATGGCAGTTGACCTAAGCTCATGAGGCATTCATCTCTAAAAGTCTAAGCCGTTTTGGGGGTTACTCAAAATATGCAATTGTTTTAGGATGGTCATACCATGGATCCTTTAGCTATTTGATTTAGAATTTTAGGACCCCTTCAGGTATGAAAAAAAATGTACACAATTATTTTATGAAATATTAAGTTTGGCCTTTACTACTATACCCCATTAAAAACACAATAAATAACACATTCATAAATGGAAAAAAGAACAGTCAAATAAGAAATAAGGTTTTGAAGTGTCAGTCATATATCTTCGAGATATAAGAAAGTTTAGGACATTTTTGGACACATATTTAAACTCTTATTTTTGTTGGCACAAAACTACTTCCATACTTCTATTTGTTTGTATGGGTTACCTTCAGACAAGTCAAAACGGAGAACTCCTTCGTGTTCGTGAGAGTCTTCCCTTTCATGTAAAGTTGTCATAATAGATTTTTGGGATGTCTCATGGTCTGACAAACACCTCTGGAGCTTGGCCACCTTCCACCGTAGATGCGGAAGGCTGACATAGGCGGCTGCGGTGGATTGAGATCCAGCCCATGCGAAGAACCTGATATCTCTAGCTTAAATTTACGGATATTGATTGGGATTTTTTTATATTGTGTTACTTATATTAACGCACCCTTGAGTGTAATAAGTTATATTCTTCAATAATCAAGGGGTACATATCATTCATTTATAGGTTGGAAAATGGATGCATCAACAGCAGATTGCCCCTTTAATGTCATCCCTATCGTTAGTTTATTGATTTCCAAGAATTCAACTTGGCATGTCAAATGTTAATGTTCCCAGTTGCAAAAGGAAGAATGTCAGGCACAAAATTAATAACGGAGGCTATCCTCTTATATTTATTGATAAGGTTAAAGGATTCATTTCAGTTTTGTTGGCTTTTTGTGTAAAATATGCAATTGCATGTTATTTACTGGTTGTTGTAATGGAATCTCAGTGTCTGAAATTACATCAGCAAATTAGAATTTTGTTAGTTTCCACTCAGATAAGGCATTTGTGTTTTTTTCACACAGAAAAAGAACCCCTTGCAACTGCCAACGTCGGTAGGCCTTTAACTGCCTGACCCATTTTACATCTAAATAGGATCTGGGTACTTTTTTCTCTCCAAATCCTTTAAAACACAAATGTTGCACTTTGTAAACATGGCTAAGTTTAGGTCCTGATTCTGTTTAATGTAAAAAAAATAATATATATATATTAAATCAAATTAGAGTGGTGCCCTGCTGCTTCCATTCTGCTTCCAAAGCTCATAATTACCCCAAACAGTCAGCAATAAGAGGGATTCTGCTTCTCTCTCCTCTCCTCTACTAATGAGAGATGGAGAGCTTCTCTAAAACTCTATTTATAATCCCAATGAGCTCTCCAATGATGAATGTGCTAACAGAGACATCATTCTACAGGAGGCGGGGGGGGGGGGTAGCCTTTGATCGCCGTGGGTGGGGTGCTGGTTGGGGAGGGGCTGAGGATTTCTGAGGGGTTTTCAAGTGGAATGACCCTTTCTTTAACTCCCCTTGCTAGGACACAAATTTAGAGAACAGTCTAAGTCTCTTGACCATGGCAGGTTAAGAGTCACACTCGACTCGTACCACCATACCTAGCCAGGAAAGCCGAACAGGACATTTTTCCGTCTTTGAAACCAAGCGATAGGTTGAGCTTGCTTACTGTCACGACTTCCGTCGAAGTCAGTTCCTCTCCTTGTTCGGGCGGCGTTCGGCGGTCGAAGTCACCGGTCGTCCACCTTTCATTTTCCATTTGTTTTGTCTTGTTTTCCCACACACCTGGTTTACATTCCCTCATTACTTGATGTGTATATAACCCTCTGTTCCCCACCATGTCTGTGTGTGGAATTGTTTGTTGTAAAGTGTATGTGCACTTCAGACTGGTTTGTGACGGGTTATTTCAACCCATATTTTGTTGTTCTGGGTGCCGTTGGTTTTGCCTCATTAAACTGCTCCAGTTGTTACCCAGTTCTGCTGTCCTGCGCCTGACTTCCCTGCAGCCAGTTACACACCTCTTACAACTACATTTGGTCAAGGTGCATGTCTTATACAAAGGTGTCGGAAAATATACTGCACAGTGACTGTATGGTGATATAATCTTCATAAAAAGAAACTGTGGATCACATAAAGGACCACTAAGGTCAAGGCCCTGAGAGCTTGACAGTTGTCTACTTCTTATTTAGTTCCAAGCAGAGCTCAAGTACAGCAGGGGTCAAGTAGAGGTCCAGTATACATGACTGTCTTGACCTTCTGACCTTCTTTAGATCTCTCAACGACAGCATTCCGTCTGAGCTACTGGCCGTTGCCCGGATATGGTCGTCGAGGGTAACGTGTCTGTGGACCAGCCTCTCTTTGAGCGTCCTGAACATAATGTTCTCCACTGTGCGAACCCTTGGACTCCCCACAGTGGTGCTGGGGGAACGCACTGGCATGTTGTTCACCAAGGCATTCTGGGATTGGGAGTTCAGTCTGTTGGTGGCAGAAATGTAGTACATATTGCATTGGAACAAAAAACACTTCCTCTCTAACGCCTCTATTAGTTAACTTTACCCTTTGTTAGTATGGACCCCCTGTCTCTGTCTGATCACCTTTCTCTCCCTCTCTTTCTCTCCCTCTCTTTCTCTCCATCTGTCACTTTCTCCCTTCTATCTCTCTCTGCCTCTGTTCTCCGTACCTGTCAGAGCCCTTGTGGGGGTAGTGTATAGTTCCTGTCTGTGTCTCTCCTGTAGGCAGGCCCAGGGCCCTGAGGAACTGTCTGTACCTGATCCTGCATGACCCTGGGTCTAAACCGGCCTCACACAGCCAGGAGTACACAGGACACCAACACAACATAACACCTCTCGAGCCGGCTATGCTTTGAAAGAATAACAAGGTAATGAATTGTGTTTTTAAAAGGATGTTTCGATTTTTAATATGTCATCTTCAAAATGTATGGAATTTCAATTTTATATATATATTTTTAAATAAACCGATAGAGTTGTGGATCCATCAGTTCAAATTGTAATCAGTATTTTTTTTATGTTTTTATCATTTTTGGAGGACGTAAAGTCCTGTTGAAGTGTGTGTGTGAGAGGGGCAGGCCATAACATTGTATGATCCTTCTCAGGTCTTCATGGCGAACAGAGCCTGTCTGTCGAGGGTCACAGTCCCCTAAAACCTCCAGCATGGGACCTATCTGTTCACTCAGCTTATCAGGCAGCAAGCCCTTCACCTGCAGACATACACACATCAAAACACACCCCCAATACACACATCAACCCCCCCCCCCCAATACACACCATAATATGTAGTGTGTAGTGTGGTGTATATTACACACCATAATACACACCATAATATACACCACACTACACACCTCAACACAGCCCAATACACACCACAGTAGAGACCTCAATACACACAACACAACAGAGAGGAACTGTATATGTCTATGTTTCATTACTCAATATGCTAAAATGGGTGAAAACAGAGGGAAAAGAATTCTGTGCTATGTTGTGTTTTGCAGTTTTTTTTTTACGGTAGTCCATGTGTCTGCTGCCGTGGGTGCCTTTTCAATCCACTGTGGATACTGAGTCTCATTCAACTCCCTCTGCTCCTCCTTAGTCAACAGACACACACAAGAACATGTGCCAACACATCAACAAACACACACACACTGAACGTCCTGTACCTGAGCCACATCCTCCATGATCTCCTCCTTCCATCCTCCAGTAGGGGTGTGTAGTGTCTCCCTCCCCGGGGCAGAGTGCACCTTCCTGGGGTTGAGCAGCTTCAGGCTGGGCTGGGTGATGACCCCAGTGTGCTCTGGGTCCAGCAGGATCAGGAGCTCTCTGACCTGGGCTGGGCTCAGACGGGGCCTGGGGGCCCCTCAGGTTATATTGGGGGACTTCCAAAGCCTGACCAAGGTTTGCCGTGGTGATCCTCCCTATCCTACACGGTAAAGACATGAGCCCTTTTTGAGCTCTCTTCCTCATTTAGGATATAGGTGTAGGAGTTGCCTTTACATTTGTGCTTGAAGCCACAGTTTTGAATAGTGTAAAATAGTTAGGTAACATTAGTTGCTATTCGTTGGTGTTGAAAAGTGATCTTCATACATTAGCAGCCAGAGGCTTGTGTAAAAGTGTTGTTTTACCATTAGCCAGCCAGTCTGTTACCCTTGTGTCATTTTTAACAGTTTGCAGCTTTATATTGGTTGGTGAATCACACAGACACACTGTGCATCAGCGTACGTCCTCCCAGCCTAACACAACTTCTCCCCAGAGTCTGTCTAAAACACATGCAGGCTGGCTTCCAACCTGCCTGTCTGGAAAAGCAAATTATTGGCGGGCGGTGTGTGTTTGATCTAGTACCCACAGAATTGATTATTAAAACAGTTGATGGGGGAGGGATTTTGTTCTTTCTTTAGTGCCATAAAAGGAGGAGTTTCTGACGGATATGTTTTGATTTCATATCTGGGATAGGCTTCACACACGCTCAAACTTGGACACCAATGATTGTTTCCTGTATAGCTGTAGCCCATCAACATCAAACATCGCTGTGAATTAATCTAAGATATATTCTCCACTAAAGTTTAGTGTCACTATCACGTTTCATACGGCTGATGTGGACTGATTTGAACATCTCGAGATAGAACTTGAGGCATGATGATGTTGATGTCGGACATGGTTGTCAAGGGAACATATGGTGACTGAGTGAGTAACTAGTGGCCATATGTAACTCAGTTTCTGGACATCAATAGCGGCTGCTAATGGTCTGCCTATCTGTAATCTGCTGAAGTAATGTGTTTATCCAAATCTTTTACGCTGTGCTCCTGTCCCTTGTTTCCACTCCTTAGTGAGGACTTGTCTCTTACCCTGTCCAACTGTTTTGAAGGCTTTCTTCAGTATTATTTAGAACTATACTGAAAGCAGTGAAGGATTGGAACAAAGGAAGTGGAAGTGCATCCCTGCTAGACTCAGGCACCGCTCCTGGGGGATGGGGAGTGGAGTGGGAATTTGAAATACTCTCTCGTGGACAGACTACGTAAACACAATCGAGCATCTGACCAAATAATGTTCTGGGTTAACCGAGATTCAAATGTGAAAGTCACCAGCAGGGAATTGGTAACAGGCTCTGGAAGGCGCTGAGGCTCATGGGAAACAGGAAGCTGCTGAGCATGGCCCTCCGGTCTTCCTGTGACACCAGTCCAGAGTGGGTGACATCAAACGCTTGCAGTGCTCGTCACACTACGGTACAGCTCACACACAACAACCACACACACACACACTTTACGTTGGGGAGTAAACAGACACACAACACTAATGACAGGAAGTGACTCAACGCTGTGGTTGCCGTGGGGATCACCCCCATATGATGTGCAGTACTACACTGCTGCTGCCTTCCCACAAATTAGTCATGATTAACACACTAACTAAGGAGCAGATTTTTCTGGGCAAACATTTTAATGAGAAGTGTTCCCTCTGTCGCGACGCATACTAGCACGCCACTTAGAGCCAATTTCCCCTCTCTGTCTCATCTAAGAGGATAACGCACGGAACAGGGCCAGATGGTGACATACAAACAGAATCAATAAAACACACACAACTGCGCACACATACACAAGCAGGAGCGTACAAACACATGCATGCATGCACGCACACAAACGCACACACTGTCTTAGCTTAAACCAATCGGGATAGATGGTATCCTCCCAATCATATCATGTGATGCTTTCACTTTTCAACAGTGACCTTGATAAGATCTTTTAGCAGTTGGCCAAATGGTTAGCTAGTGGATAATCTCTGTTTGTTGGACAATTGTCTCCACTGAGTTGGCCACAATACATTATCATGGCGCCATCAAAGTTGACTATTCTACCTTTTTTTCAGGAAGAGCGTCTGCAGCTTGTCTTGGGTCAGGCCTTGGATCTCCTGTGTATCTCCTGTTGCATTCTGGGACGCTGCTCTGTTCCTTTGTTTTGTCATGTTTGGAGGACTAATTCCTTGCCAGCCCAACGCTGTAAAACACACAATGTTGTCAGTCATGTCCAAGACATATTGAAGTGTTCGGCTGTAGCTTAATGGTTGAAACTCTGTGTATATTTGTCTGCGGGTCTGTGTGTCTTAACAGCTATTTAAGTGCCTTATGAACTGATTGTAGTCATTTGAGTTATTATGCCCTCTTATCATACAATAAGACTCCTACGTTACCTAGCTTTGGAGGCTCCGGGACAAACTTCCTGTACTTGATAGATTCCAGGCCCAGCTTCTCCAGTAACACTTTGTAGGACATTGTTGCCATGTCGTTAGGGCTTTAGTGGGTCCACAGTCTGCAGTGGAGAGGAGATGAAATCATTGTCCGTTTTATTGGGAAAGTAAACTGAAGATCAGAATAGGAAATGAGAGATAGAGGGGCAACACTCACGTGAGATATGTGCTGAAAATAAACAGAGCGAGAGAGAGGGTGAGGAAAAGACGGAGATAGAGAGAGTGTGTGTGTGTGAGCGAGAGAGAGGGTGAGGAAAAGACGGAGATAGCGATAGTGTGAATGTGTGAGCGAGAGAGAGGGTGAGGAAAAGACGGAGATAGAGATAGTGTGTGTGTGTGTGTGTGTGTGTGTGAGCGAGAGAGAGAGAGAGAGGGTGAGGAAAAGACGGAGATAGAGATAGTGTGTGTGAGTGAGTGAGTGAGTGAGAGAGAGGGACAGAGAGAGGGTGAGGAAAAGATGGAGATAGAGATAGTGTGTGTGTGAGAGAGAGAGAGGGACAGAGAGAAAGCTGGAGGAATAATTTTTTTTTTAAAGGAGAGAGGGTGAGACAAAGTGAGAGAGAGCTTCCTGAGTACTGAAACCAATTAAAGCCATGTTAAATGAACCTGTCACACAGAATCCTCTAGAGCCACATCACTAAAAGCTGGGTGACGTTTCTGGAGTGGATTTGACTGCAGGGCCCAAAGTTTTTTAAAAGTCAATTAGCTCTCTCTCAATGAAAAGACAAAGGACTGACCACAAAGTTAGCATTAGTTATCATGTCCTATCCAAAAGATTACTTCTGACCGTAGGGAGTACAGGAAATAGTTGGATCCATCATCCATGATGGGTGTGTGTGCATGCTTGTATGTATTGGACCCTCTCTCCCACCTCTGGTAGTCTCTCTGTGTTAAGGGGAAGCAGTAGTTCTCCAGTATCCTGCGCAGCTCGTGTTGCTGGACATGTCCGTCTTGGGTTGTAGTCGAACAGACGAAAGGCCCGGATTACATTCTTCAGGTTGCTCCCAATCTGTAGAGTTTCAAAATCATAAAAACAACTGTTTGTGTGAACTCCTAAACTCTGTCAGCGGCTCTCTGACTTTCATCAGCACAAGCAGTGGTATTGACCCCTCTTATTCAGAAGATTTGATCTGCTGATGCAGAGCGGAGCAGAGTGTGCTCTGTTCCCCAAAGCACTGTGTTGGGGTGAGAGGGGAGGGTGTAAACACAAGTACTGCAGACTTCTGAGAGACAGTGAGGGAGCAGAGGGGAAGGGGAGGGATGTTAGAGGGATGAGGGCTGAGTCAGAGAGATTACAGAAGGTTTGGGTTTGGAGGCTAGATACAAACTGATTTAAGTCAGACTTATTTTGTGATTGTTAATGGGGGGTAGTTGGAGTGCTATTTTTGGGTAAATGGTTTCATGAGGGGTTTTGGCAGATAGCTGGGTTTGAGTTTGGGGTACTTCTAGAGGGGTTGAGGGGGTACATTTCTGTTTGTAGGTAGCTGTAGGTTACAGGTGGTAAGTGGTAACATTTGTGGGTTGTTATGCAGGTGATATATACATATATATTTTTTTTCTTTAAATTTAACCTTAACTAGGCAAGACAGTTAGGAACAAATTATTATTTACAATGACGGCCTAGGAACAGTCGGTTAACTGCCTTGTTCAGGGGCAGAATGACAGATTTTTAATAAGTACAGTATGCTGTACATATACTGTGTATATAGGATGACTAGCCATAAAGTATATGGTGTCGGGTTAGCTATGGGGAGTGTTCTTTAGAGCCACTGTGTGATCACTCCTTCCTCCATCTTTCCTCGTTCTCCTACACACCTCAGCCCGTAGCTCGGGGGCACCACGGCAACGATGGAGGAACAGGAACAGATAGATCCTAAATATACCCCCTTGACTCTTGGGTAATCAGAGTTTTTTTTCTGTCGCCCAAAGAGTTCTCTGTCTAATTGCACTCTGATTAGCAGCACTGCCAAACGTGTCCCTGAAAGACAAGCAGGGGAGCCTCCCTCTCCCCACTGGGCTATCACACTGACATTGTCTATACGGCAGTGACGGCAGCACATAATACTGTCCCTCCAAATGGAGAAGGTTAGACTGACAGAAAACAAGCTGATAGGACACCCTCAGGGTCGTATTCATTAGGCACCAAATGGAAGAAAATGGACTGAAATAAGGAGGGACTACGTGAGCTTGTCCAATAAAAAACACTTATTCGGTTTTAGTTACGAAACGTTTTTAAATGTTTTCTGTTGGATTCCCTAACAAACCCCAACCACCTTAACTGACCTATAACGATAGAATCATACAGTACTTTAGTGTCTCATCATTTTGTGGATCATAATGAACAATACTGATTCAAGACTCGATTCCAAAGTCGTTTGAGTCCGCCTTTTGATTCTCTATCCTCTGTTGTTAACTTCCGAAACAATCTCCCACTGTTTGTAGAATCTAATAACTTCGACAACTATGAAAGCTTTCAGACAAGCATACCAATTACCCCTTGCATTAGGACCAGCTTTCATTCTCTTCTGCTGGAGTCAGGGGAAAGGAAACGCTAGCTATACCGTCGTGTCGTGTTTAAAAAAAGATCAAATGAAAAGGAATTTAATAAAGACAGATATATATATATATATGATTCCCCCCTCCATCTCTCCATCCCTTCCCCCAAACAAAGTGGATTCTGTGCTAATTAGAAATGTGTTAAAATCACAAAGGAGAAAGAGAGAGGAGAGCTCACACTATTAATGAGCAGGGACACGGGGATATCATCATCCAATCTCCAGCGCTATCTCTCTATCGCTATCTCTCTATCTCCTCTCTCTGCACACATGGGCTACGGCTACTCCCCCTCTCCTCTCTCCTTTTATCTGTCTTTGTTTCTTCCGTTTCTATTCCCTCTCTCGCTTGCCCGCTCTCGCTAACTTTTTGCTTTCTTTCTCTGCTTTTCTCGGTCTCTCCTTCTCTTGCTCCGTCTCTGTGTCCCTTCCTCTCTCTTGTCTTTCTCGCCTCCCTTGCTTCCATCCCTTTCTTGCCCTCTCTCTCCCATCCCTCTACCTCCATATCTCTCCTCTGTCTAACTCTCCCTCCATCCCTTCACCCTCTTCCATCCAAACCTCTCCCTCTCTCCCATCCCTTCCTCCCTCTCTCCCTTGTCTCCCATCGCTGTCCCAGCCAGTGCCAGTTCTCCATTAGGCAGCTGTGTTCAGGTTGGCATGGCTCGGGGCCTGGCATGGTGCCACAGCGAGAGTGTCTTAGCGCCCCTCGCCACCCGCCCGCCCGGCCGGCCCTGAGCTCGTTAATTAATGAAAGCTCTGTTGTTTTTGTTTACCGGCCTGTTATATGTTAATCCACCAGGATATCTGTGTGTGTGTGTGTGTCCTTGTGAGCTGGTTAGAATGAGATGGATAACACAGCCACAGATCTAGTCACTGAAAGGGGCGTTTGGGGATGGGCTACTGACTGTGACTGGCTACATATCATCTCTCTCTCTCTCTTTCCTTGTCTCTGTTTCTCCCTCTCTTTCTCATTTTCTCACTCTTTTTTCCTCAATTCCCCGTTTCTTACTTTGTCTCACCTCTGGTTATAGTCTATATTTTATACATAAAAAGTGTGAACAAATATTCACACACTACTACTGTGAGTCACTCTGGATAAGAGCGTCTGCTAAATGACTAAAGTAAATGTATATTTCTCTATCTCAAACTGACAACGCCAGTGGAGCCACTGTAACTTGTCAATATTTACAGTGTCATAGGGTCAATTGTGTGGAGATGTGTGAGTCTAGGTCGGACTCTGAAGATGTCTTGTAAACAGTGTGTAGTGACAGGCCTAAATAGTGTTCCCTCTCCTCTTTCTGTCAACCAGAACTCCTCCACACGCAATCTAACCTTTCCTGTCACTATGAATTATGGGTAGGAGACAAGCAGAGGGATGCGGGTGGCTCTCTGAAGAGAGGGATGAAAGAGGAGACGGAGGGAGAGAGTCAGAAAGAAATGAAGGGAGATGGATCACAAATAGAAGTTAAGAGGAGAAATCAGAGTGACACAGAGGGGGGAAGAGAGAGAGAGGGAGAGAGAGAGAGAGAGAGAGAGAGGGGGGGGGATAAATAGAAGCAAAGAGAGAGAGTAGATCAGAGAGAAGAGTGCTGCTACCTTTATGTGTGTCTGTCAGTTAAGGGGGTAATTCTTCTCTGGTTAGAGCATGTCAGTAGAAGTGGGGGATAGAGGGGGATTTGGGAAGGTAGAGAAACTAAGACTCAAAGCATACACCTCTGCTCAAGGTGACATAGCTAAACCTCTTTTCGATGCATTTGAAGTTAAGCACGAGGAAAGTTGGACGTACAAAAGTATTATTGATTGAATTAGAGGAAGGGAATGTGTGAGAAGTTCTGGAACAGTGAAGGACAGAGAGAGCCCACTCAGATCGACAGCGAGGTAAGCACAGCGAGAGAACCCGATGATGCCCGAAAGAGAGTGTTCCTCATTCAAAGGTCCTTGGATGGTTCCTCCAGAGGTGAGCTAATTATCTCCCTCTGCACTTCTCCAAGGAGGTGGAGGTGGGAGATATCAGAGGAGGGAGGTAAGAGGGGGACTGCGGTCTACATGGAATATTGATAAGTTAGGCGCGTGTGCAGGGTAAACAGCTGTGAATGGTACTTCATCATATGTGTGTGTGTATCACTCATTACTAGCCACAGCTGTTCCTCTGAGACTCACCACGCTCTGCAGAGACGACTCATCAGAGAGTGACCAGACACACACACACACACACACACACACACACACACACACACACACACACACACGTGTGACTGACCTGAGCTGTGATGCACACTCTTAAAAACCTAAAAGGGTTCTTCGGCTGTCCCTTGACGAACCTTTGTTGGTTCCAGGTAGAACCCTTTTGATTCAGGACTCTCCAGAAATCTTTGATCGGGTTCAAGTCCGGGCTCTGGCTGGGCCACTCAAGGACATTCAGAGACTTGTAACGAAGCCACTCCTGCGTTGTCTTGGCTGTGTGCTTAGGGTCATTGTCCTGTTGGAAGGTGAACCTTCGCCCCAGTCTGAGGTCCTGAGTGCTCTAGAGCAGGTTTTCATCAAGAATCTGTCTGTACTTTGCTCCGTTCATCTTTACCTCGATCCTGACTAGTCTCCCTGTCCCTGCCGCTGAAAAACATCCCCACGGCATGATGCTACCACCACCATGATTTACCGAAGTGATAGTGCCAGGTTTCCTCCAGAAGTGACGCCTGGCAATCAGGCCAAAGAGTTCAATCTTGGTTTCATCAGACCAGAGAATCTTTAGATGCCTTTTGGCAAACTCCAAACGGGCTGTCATGTGCCTTTTACTGAGGAGTGGCTTTCGTCTGGCCACTCTACCATAAAGGCCTGATTGGTGAAGTTTTGCAGAGATGGTTTTCCTTCTGGAAGGTTCTACCATCTCCACAGAAGAACTTTAGAGCTCTGTCAGAGTGACCATCGGGTTCTTGGTCACCTCCCTGACCAAGGCCCTTCTGCCCCGATTGCTCGGTTTGGCTGGGCGGCCAGCTCTAGGAAGAGTCTTGGTGGTTCCAAACTTCTGTCATTTAATTGTGATGGAGGCCACTGTGTTCTTGGGGATCTTCAATGCTGCAGAGATGTTCTGGTACCCTTCCCCAGATATGTGAATGGCACGACAATGGCCCTCAGGATCTCATCACGGTATCTCTGTGCATTAAAATTGCCATCGACAAAATGTGTTTGTTCTTTGTAGCTTATGCCTGCTCATACCATAACCCCAACGCCATCATGGGACACTCTGTTCACAACATTGACATCAGCATGATGCCACGACACGATGCCATACGTACACGCCATACACGTGCCATACACGTGGTCTGCGGTTGTGAGGCCGGTTGGACGTACTGTCAAAATTGCTAAAACGACGTCACCCTGACATTCAATTTTCTGGCAACAGCTCTGATGGACATTCCTGCAGTCAGCATGCCAATTGCACGCTCACTCAACAGTTGTTGCATTGTGTTGTGTGACAAGACTGCACGTTTTAGAGTGGCCTTTTATTGCCCCCAGCACAAGGTCCACCTGTGTAATGATCATGCTGTTTAATTAGGAACATTTCGGGGATCTATTATTTCATCTCATGAAACATGGGACCAACACTTCACATGTTGCGTTTATATTTTTGTTCAGTGTAGTATGGCTCCTACATGCTGAACATTCTTCTGGATGCATTATTATATTGACATGACTGCCCCACAAAAACATCTAGATCTCAACTTCACAGATGAATCACTTCACCGCCCACATAGACATGTCATTTGGTCATGTTTGTCACCTCCCTTTAATATAGAACGGTGTCTATCTTCTCCAGGCTTGTGTTGAAACAACGAGAGAGACAGACAGACAGACAGACAGACAGACAGATAGATAGATGCAGGTGACAGTGTAATGGTGATCACGATCACATTCATCATAATCATGATAATAATGCTGACATTTAAATACGAACAGAAAGAAAAAAGTATATATTTTTCTCTAAAACTTTTTCAGACAATTCCAGACTTTAGCCCACAACAACCCAAGTGAAGAGTAATCAAGTCTCCATGGCGTCAGACGGTAAGAGCAGGGTTCTGCCTGTGTAGCGTCAGGTGGGTTGAGCTGTAATTCTGGGGCTGTGTGGTCGGGGAATAGGTGGTGTTCAGAACGGGTCACACCTGGGGAATCAGCACACTGCGTTTATCCTGACCCCAACAGTGGAACAGTATCTCTCTTAAGTAAGCCATAAAGCAGCACACACACACACACACACACACACACACACAGATAGCAAGGGAGATACGCACGCAAGCACACACACTCACACATACATGGATAGGTAGAGATACACACACACACACACACACACACACACACACCTATTTTGGTGGCTCATAATCAAAGTCTAGTCTCTGACGCCCTGCCCTACATCCTACCACGGTGTAATCCAGTGCTTCTGCTCCCTACAGAGCTCTATGGCATTGAGTCTTATTATAGATGCCACACTGTCTAATTATCACTGCCATCAGCAGGCACCGAGCGGAACGCCTAGCTAGAACCACAGGAGTACTGCACCGCTCTGCATGCTCTATATACCTGGGAATGGGGCTGGAAAGACTGCTGTGTAGGTAAAGTGTTCAGTGTGAAGGTCAGACCCAGGTCGTTATGTTGTAGTGAATGTGCGGAGGAGTAGAGATAGGGAGTATAGAGTGGCACTTTCACCTTTCAGACATGACAGACTCACTCTGTTTCTTTCTTTTCTCTCTCTGTCCACCATCCATCCGCCTCTTATCTTCCCCTCCGCTCCCCCTCTGTCCATCTCTTGTTTGTCTTTCTGCCAGTCTGTCTTATTTCTCTTTCTCTCCCTCTCTAGGACTTCCCTGTAGTTATTGGAGTAAGTGTTCTCTAACATGTGAGGCAACCACCGGCTGCTAAATAATTGATCATGATAAAAAATAAAAAATGAAGAGAAGGAAAACGCACCGAGCTCTCAATCTCTTCTCTGAAAGTGTTTGGGAAACAGATGAATGAGACAAAAAGGAAAGGAACGAGAACGAGGAGGGAGACAGAGGGAGAGAAAAAAGCCGCTTGTGGCATCTCCCTCCCTCAAGCACAAAGCGACTTCCACATCAAAATGTCAGCAGCACAACAGCTGCTGCTGCTGCAATATAGTCCTTTAAAGTAAACTTTCAACAACTCCCCTCGAAAAACACCGTCTTTTTAATGAATAAGGAACAGAAAGACTGAGAGAAGGGGAGGGAGGGAGGGAGGGAGGGACACAAAGTGCTGATATTATGGGTGGAAATCTGTGTGGGAAAGACAGGCAGTCAAACTGTCAGGCGTGAGCGCTGAGACGGAACAAAGAGGAACAGTGGAGACAATTACATTGGCGCTGTGGAGTGACGAGAGGCATCGCACAGCAACACACCACGGATGGAGGGAGAAGGGATACACCGTATACATGATAAACAACTCTGCTGTAGGTGTATATCACTTCCCATAACACCACTCTGGTACTGATCAATGATAAACAGGTGTGAATGAAGAACAAACAGTGGGAGGTATATGAACACAAAACGTAAACGCGCGAACAGCTACACTACGTCACTAAATATTGATCAATGTCCCCACTGCTTTCATAAACAATGCAAGGGAATGATCAATTAGATCAATGAGCAATGTGACCATTGCCATTACTACTATCAGTGATGCATCAAGAGAGTCAAATTTCCCTAAGTGGTCCTCGTGTACTGGACAAAAATATAAACGCAACATGCAACAATTTCATTGATTTTACTGAGTTACAGTTTATATGAGGAAATCAGTCAATTCAAATGAATTCATTATGGATTTCACATGACTGGGAATACAGATATGCATCTGCTGGTCACAGATACCTTTAAAAAATGGGCCTCACAATGGGCCTCGGGATCTCGTCACTGTGTTTTTGGGTGTTCAAATTGACATCGATAAAATGCAGTTGTGTTCGTTGTCCATAGCTTATGCCTGCCCATACCATAACCCCACCGTCACCATGGGGCACTCTGTTCACAACGTTGACATTATCAAACCGCTCGCCCACACAATCCCATACATGTCTGCGGTTCTGAGGCCGGTTGGACGTACTGCCAAATTCTCTAAAATTACGTTGAAGGCGGCTTATGGTAGAGAAATGTACTTTACATTCTCTGGAAACAGCTCTGGTGGACATTCCTGCATTGTGTTGTGTGACAAAACTGCACATTTTAGAGTGCCTTTTATTGTCCCCAGCACATGGTTCCCCTGTGTAATGATCATGCTGTTTAATCAGCTTCTTGATATGCCACACCTGTCAGGAGGATTGATCATCTTGGCAAAGGAGAAATGCTTACTAACAGGGATTTAAACAAATTTGTGCACAACATTTGAGAAAAATATTATTTTTATGCGTATGGAACATTTCTGGGATGTTTTATTTCAGCTCATGAAACATGGGAAACACTTTATATTTTTTTTCAGTGTAGTTCTGAAAACAGAAAAAGGCAGTGACACCCACACCAAACATCTCTGCACACACACTAAAAGTTATAAAGTAAGGCTTAGTAGGAAAAGTTTAAATAATTTCAGATACGGGAACGTGTCCCCTCTCCATGAGCTATAAAACCCTTTTTTTGACAGTACATGATAAGGGAGCACATCACCTGTCATTATCAAGACTAACCTCATGTCTTATACTGCCATCTAGTGGCCAATATAGTCAATGACAAGGCAGCGGTGGCGATGTGGAGCCCGGAGCTAGACAATCAGCATTACTTTGGCAGACTATGCAAGAGCAGAACATAGGACACCTGTTGGGTGTACTACAAAGCAGGTTCAATGAGTTAGCCTTCTAACTTTGATAAACAACCAGAAATAATTATGGATTTTCTGTTTCTTTAAAAAAGCTAAACTTAGATATGTGTTTTTGGTTGTTGAGCACCACAGGGGCTGTCTGTCTCATACCTTCCGCCTCCGGTGGAGCTGTGGGGACATGGGAGAGAGAAGGGTGGTAAAATCAAAGGTGTGATGCATACATTACTCGCTGGAGAGTTTCTGATGTGTGTGTGTGTGTGTGTGTGTGTGTGTGTGTGTGTGTGTGTGTGTGTGTGTGTGTGTGTGTGTGTGTGTGTGTGTGAGACAGGTGAAATAGTTCATGAGAGCAGGGTGTTTGTTCTGTTCCTGCATCACATGAGTATTGTTTACAGTGTCTTGCTCTTCCCAACGCAAACACATCATAAATCAACTCTAGGCTACTATTCTATTTGAATTGTGTGTTTAGATATCAGACACGCACCATGTAGAGGAGATGGTTGCCAACTTGTCTCAGTCAATCAAAGCAACAGCAATAGGAAACATTTTTCGTCGGGATGAGAACAGAATTTAAACATAAAAGGCTATTATTATTTTACTTCAAATTAACCTTTTCATAATTAGCATAAACTTTGAAGACGCCCCAAGGTTAATCACAACATTTACATATTTGCCTCCTGCTTAGATTATTAAAAGGGTAAATGTTTACTAAAATGTTTGTGTTGTTTTATGCAAATTATGTCACAAATGAATTTATGAATTTTCACTTAAATGGAAAGTACCGTTTGTAATTTAGACATATCTAAATTAGATTCTGTGATCTCTCCAATTGAAATGCTTGTTTCTTCTAAATGTTTTATTTGACTTTGCTTGATTAATTTAAAGCTGCAATTAAAAAAGCACAGATGAAAAGGGGCAGGAAGAAATGTAGCCTGCTACAATTAAATTAAAACTATTCCTCTGAAGTTAGTGCTCAAGTTTAGATTATGGCGAATTGTTGCAATATTATTTGTCCTTTTCATTGTATCATGTAGCATTAGGAAAACTAATGTGGTTGCTGATTGAATGTTATAGTTACCCTCTTTCTTTATGTCATGTAGCTCTGGATCGATTGAAATTGTTGCTCTCTGAGTCTGACCTGAGTTTTCCCTCGGTTTCTTTGGAGAGCTTCGTAGAAGCGCAGAGAACGCGTTGTGGTTGTCATAGAGATATATCGGCACCGTTCTATAGTTCCAGACTCCTCCCGCTATTGTTTATGGTTGGATAGAAGTTATGTCAGGAATTCCCATCATGCCTTTGCCTCTACTTCAAGCTAAATATTCTTCATCCAGATTAGTAGACCCTCACTCAACAGTAAACACCCCCCATCGAGTGATTAGTGATAAGGACTATGGTGATACTGTCGATGTCTAGGGTTGTTAGAACTAGTGTTAACTTATAGCTTACTGAAGTAATAATACAAATAATAATCATATATTCAACTTCTATAGCGCTTTTCATTAAAAACAATCATCTCAATGCGCTTGAAAAAGCAAAACGATCAATAGTCAAATATAACAGCTGCAGCATATGATAATAGTAGGTGTGGACTACGAGCTTCAACCAGAGGTGAGCGTTTTGAGTGTGCAACAGTTGAGAGGGAACCACATGGCTTGAGCAGAGGGAGGTTGTCAACGGAAGTACCAACATTTATACCTTGACTCAAAATTGCTAGCTAGTAATGCAAGTGCATTGAAGACATCACACGCAACACAAATGTCCTGAAGACATAACTTTATTAATAAACCAGCAAGCAAGCATGTAAAGTACGATGCATTATGCTCAGGTTAGGACAACCCTACAGGCATATAAAAACCAAACAAAAGTACACACCATTACCCTTGTAGAGATGGGCTGCAGCAGGATTGCCAACGGTTGTAAACAGAGAGAATGAGAGAAAAAGCTGACAAGAGAGTTTATTTCCCTTTTGGTTTATTGTCTATTCCACTTGCTTTGGCAATGTAAACACATGTATCTAAAGCCAATTGAATTGAATCGATAGAGAGATACAGACAGAGTGAGAGAAACAGAGAGAGAGAGAGAGAGAGAGAGATACAGAGAGAGAGAGAATGAAAGAGGGATGTCCTAAAGCACAGAACTGAGCCTGTGGGAGGGGTTGAGGTTGTTACATCCACATCAATGAAGACATTCACAAGTGTCCAGCAGAGCAGAGGGGATGGGGGTTGGGGGGTCTACTGGTCTCTCTGGGGGCATTTACAGCAGGGAGGAGGGGGAGGAGGAGGAGGAGAGAAAGAGATGCAAGCAATGGAAGAGAAAAGGGGCTACATGTACTTGGGGGAGAGCACACAGAGAATGCTGGTAACATGGAGGGATACTCTGTTGTTTCAGTGTGGTACAGTAACTCTATAGGTGGCTATGGGTCTGAGGACAGAGAAAGGCATCACTTTAGCAGCATAAACAAACAGAACTGATATAAAAGGCAGTTGTGATGTGCCATTTTTGTGATTTTGCTCACACACGAGCATGTACACACACGCACACACACACATTCCCCATTCACCTCGGCAAGAAAGGTTGATACAAAAAGTCTAGTGCTGATTAAGCTAATGCCCATTGAAAGCCTTTTTATAACAAACAAGCTATGTAATGTACTGAAAGTGAAAAACGTGTGCTAAAATTAAGGACTAGGTCAAATAGGAACTGACCTGGATACAGCTAAAACGGAACACTTGCTCTGTATCAAAGGGGCGTCATGGGGGGGGGGGGTCTCTATACTTGACTCTGGGCTGGACTTATGATTCCCCACCATAGCATTCATACAGCGTTATACAGTATATCTAAAACGTGATTGTTTGATTGATTCATTGATTGACTGATTTATTGAGTGATGAAGAGAGGCAGAGGAGTGTACGGTGTTTAGGCAGCAGGAGGAGGAGTGTAAGTCCGTGTTCGTGTCGTTGTGGTCAGTCGGTCCGGTCCTCACAGGCCGAAGTCAAAGGTCAGGTCAGACTTGCCCATCTTCTGTCTATACACCGTGTCAAACTTGTCGTTCATAGACACGGTGAAGATGTCCTGCCACAGTCCCACGCGACCTGACAGAAGAAAGAGTCACATGACCATACATCACTTCGGTTTTTAGCTATGAATGAGACGAATGACCAAGAGGAGTGGTCAGTAGTCGATATGAATGTTATCATTTTGAAATCTTCTTTATTGCATATTGATCAGCTCGTAGGCTATCTATGCTTCCTTATGACTCCCAACCGTGTACAGTGAGGTCCATAAATCACCCTCCATAGAGATGAGAAAAAAGACTGTATCAAATAAATAATACAAATACGGAACTATATTGTACGCATATTTTTGTGTGGGAAATGATATTATTTTACACTAATACAATTGCTCAGAGAAAGAGATTTTGTTCAACAAGTTATATTGAGCAAAATAGCCCCATAACGTCAAAAATACAACAGCATATTTTACTGCAGGTAATCAAATCAAATCAAAAAATAAAATGTCATTTGTCACACGCTTGGTAAACAACAGGTGTAGAATTGAAGTTAAATGCTTGCGGCCCTTCTCAACAATGCAGAGTGAAAATAGAAACAATAGTAGAAGATAATAACACATGGAATAGATAGATACACAATGAGTCACAATAACTTTGCTATATACACAGGGTACCAGTACCGGGTCGTGTGCTGGGGTTCGAGGTAATGGAGGTAGATATGTACATACAGTGTATTCAGGAAGTATTCAGACCCCTTCACTTTTACCACATTTAGTTACGTTACAGCCTTATTCTAAAAAATAAATTGTCCTCATCAATCCTCACACAATGCCCCATAATGACAAAACAAAAACATGTTTTTAGAAATTGACCTCAGCTGCATCCTGTTTCCATTGATCATCCTTGAGATGTTTCTACAACTTGATTGGTGTCCGGCTGTGGTAAATTCAATTGATTGCACATGATTTGTAAAGGCACACACCCGTCTATATAAGGTCCCACAGTTGACAGTACATGTCAGAGCAAAAACCAAGCCATGATGTCCGCAGAGCTCAGAGACAGGATTGTGTCGAGGCACAGATCTGGGGCATTGAAGGTCCCCAAGAACACATTGGCCTTCATCATTCTTAAATCGAAGAAGTTTGGAAAAACCAACTCTATCTAGAGCAGGCCGTCCAGCCAAACTGAGCAATCAGGGGAGACGGGCCTTCGTCAGGGAGGTGAAACAAGAACCCGATGGTCACTCTGACAGAGCTCTAGAGTTCCTCTGTAGAGATGGGAGAACCTTCAAGAAGGACAACCGTACTGAGCAAAGGGTCTGAATACGTATGTAATTGTGATATTTCAGTTTTCGCTTTGTCATTATG
The DNA here is from genome assembly GCF_013265735.2 of Oncorhynchus mykiss. NCBI lineage: Eukaryota > Metazoa > Chordata > Actinopteri > Salmoniformes > Salmonidae > Oncorhynchus > Oncorhynchus mykiss. The sequence continues at coordinate 27,683,341 of NC_048585.1, read as the reverse complement.
GGGTATTGTGTGTAGACTGATGAGGGGGAAAAAACGATTTAATACAGTTTAGAATAAGGCTGTAACGTAAGAAAATGTGGGAAAAGTCAAGGGGTCTGAATACTTTCTGAATGCTCTGTACGTAAGGGTCACTGAAGGGGTGCGACGTCATCAATGTACTTATTAATGAAGCCACTGATGTGATAAACTCCTCAATGTTATCGGATGAGTCCTGAAACATATTCCAGTCTGTGCTAGCGAAACAGTCCTGTAACTTAGCACCAGACCACTTCCGTATTGAGCATGTCACTGGTACTTCCTGTTGGGAGTTTCTGTTTGTAAGCAGGAATCAGGAAGATAGAGATTTGGTCAGATTTGCCAAAGGGAGGGCCTTGTATGTATTTCTGCGTGTGGAGTAAAGGTGATCAAGGGTTTTGTCGCCTCTAGTTGCACAGGTGACATTCTGGTAATAATGAGGTAAAACGGATTTCAGTTTCCCTGCATTCAAATCACAGGCCAGGAGAAGTGCGTCCCTCTGGAAGTTGTCATAGAGCTTGCATCGGTTTGTGGTGGTAAACAGACAGCGTCGAAAAAATATAGATGAAAACTCTCTTGGTAAATAGCACGGTCTGCGGCTAATGAGGTCTAACATTAGAGAATGCGCACCAGCAGCTGTTAACTAAGAGACACACCCCCCCCCTACTCTTAACCTAGGGTGCAGAATATCTAGAGCTGCCGACTCGCTGAAGCAGAAACCTTCATCCAAATCGAGGTCAGTGATCGCTGTTCTGAACACGTTTTCGGCCATAGGAAATGATGGCGGAGACATTATGCACAATACAAGTTACGATCAGCATAAGAAAACACAAAAATAGCAGAATTTGTCAGCTCGTAGAGCGGGCGCTATCTAACGCGGCGTCATCTCATATATCCAAGTATGCGGTTCTTTTCTGCTTTGGAATCTTATTTAGGCGCCAAACCCACCACTGGTGTGCGTAGTCAAAGAGCTCTATTTTCAAGTTATCCAACGGATGTAAATTCCGGGAGTTTGCTAAAATGGCATTGGTACTTGGATTGGAGCTGGTGCTATGGTCAGATTACATGAAAATAGAGCTCTTTGGCCACGCATACCAGTTTGGGGTCGAAATAAGGGTGTATAAGCAGAAAAGAACCCCATTCCTACTGTAAAATATGGTGGTGGATCTTTGTTGTTATGGGGCTATTTTGTTTCCACTGCTCCGAGGGCCTTTGTTAAGATCAACGGCATCATGAACTTTGCCAAGTACCAGGACATTTTAGCCAAAAACCTGGCTGCCTCTGCCAGGAGGCTGAAACTTGGACGCGAGTGGATCTTCTAGCAAAACAATAACACCAACGACACATCAAAATCCAAAAAGAAATGGTTGATTGACAGCAAAATCAAGATTTTTCAATGGCCATCTCAGTCTACGGATTTGAACCCCATTGAAAACCTGTGGTTTGAATTGAAGAGGGCCGTCCATAAGCACAGATGAAGGATATCAAGGATCTGGAAAGATTCTGTATGGAGGAATGGTCTAAGATCACTCCAAATGTGTCCTCCAATCTCATAAAACGTTTTAGAAAAAGGCTCAGGGCCGATAACCGCACAAGGTGAAGTATTGAAAGGTGTTGAAATCAGGGGTGCCAATCATTTTGACCCCTATCTTTTTGAGAGAAAAAAATATTACTTGTAAAACAAAATCTCCAATTTCTGGAGTACACCATATAAGTATTTGTATTATTTATTTGATACAGTCTTTTTTGCTCATCTGTCAAGAGTGCCAATCATTTTGGGCCTATGTACGTATGCCTATGTCTCAGACATGGACTCACCTGTCCTCCAGTAGTGTGTATAGGAATGTGTGTTTATGGCCCTATTAGCTCAGAGCTGTGTGTTAGACCAGCACCAGGTCAGAGGCTAGGGTCCATGCACTACAAGAAACAGAATATGGAGAAAACAAGACAAATCTGACAACAAATCATAAGAAAAAACAACATAACAAAAATCTACAATAATCAACATGAAAAATGGAATCATAATTATAATTAAAATGACATTCACAAATCATAATGCAAGAAAAAGTACAACAAATGTGAATGGATTTCCAAACTGAACAGTAAGGTTCAACTCCTTGTGCCAGAAATCACTGAGCTGTAATGACTATATTTAACCACAGGGTGGCATTGCAGAGCAAAAATAGGAGTGTATGGAAATGCCCTTAATGAATGGTCCAGTGAGATATCCCCTGTTCCTTTGAAGGTTGATGTTACTGCTGGGGTATGTACATCTGATTCATGATCTGTGGTTTGCGACAATAAAGCTCTAGTTACACTCTGCCCCTAACAGACCCAGGATTAGCCTTCCGCAAACCAGTGCTAACCTTCACCATTATGAGCCAAACAACTAAACTGGCACTGGATCATTGCTTAAAGATATAGACTACACACAAACGCATATTATGTAACTGTTCTACATAGCCTACATACAAATCTGGTCTAGGTTGACTCATCCTCAGCCAGCCGAGACATACACTCCCCCAGGGTTAGCACAGCTATAAAGCCATATGAACAAATTCGATTTGCTTTGAAGAGTGTGCATCCGTATGCATACAGCAGTGGACACATACCAGGTTTCTGTATTTTGATGTACGGCTGAGGCTCACACACTCCGTTCTGATATCCTCTTTCTTTGTCTCTCTCTCTCTCTGTCATTCCCTCTCTCCCTCTCTGTTCCCCCTCTTCTATCTGAGTAACACCATGTCATGCACTGCAAGCATGCTTGTGTCTAGGCTTGTGAGTGTCTAATAGTAGCCTAAACAATGTATATGATACGAGCAGCAAAGCCATGAATGGGGCTAGAGGGAGTCTGGTCACATCAGTTTAGCAAATACAGTACACAAAGTACTGTGTGTGTGTGTGTGTGCGTGTGCGTGTGTGTGTTTGCACGCGCGTGTGTGTGGGTGGGTGTCTGTGTGTGTCTGTGTAAAGGTTGGAGTTGACATACAGTACACATGTTAGGTTACTGTCCCTCTTGGCACACAGCCTTCACCCCTTCCATTCACTTTACGGCACAAAGCACGCAATGCTTCAGTAACCTTACAGATCTCTTTACTTATTCAACTCTGTCGTCGGGAGATATTCGGAAATCTCTTATTTAGTGACTGACTAACCCTCACTTCCGTTTCCTTTCCTCCTTATCCTCCTTCCTTCTATCCCTCTATCCCTCTCTTTCTCTTCCTCGCTCTCTACCTCTGTCCTTCCCTATCTCTCTCCCACTCCCCCATATGTCTTGCTCCCTCTTTCTCCCTCCCTCCCTTCCTTCTCTCCCTAACCCCTCTATTTCTCTACCTCCCTCTCTCCCTCATCCCTCCCCCCTCGCTCCCTCCTGCAGATGGAGAGGGTCTCACCCCTGCAGATGGAGAGGGCCTCTGAGTTGCAGCACTGCTCTATGAGCTGGTTGCAGCTCTCCACCATGGTCTCCAGCTGGGCCTTGTCACACGAGACACCCAGGAACCTCGCCAGCTTCCCCACCAACGTCCCCAGGTCCTGGAGAGAGAGAGGGGAGAGAGCAGAAGAGGAGAGAGGAGACGAGAGAGAGAGAGAGAGAGAGAGAGAAATTCAAATAAAATAGTAACTATATTTAGTCTCCTCCAAAATTATTGGCATTTTACATGCATGTTACCTCATGTTTACACCCCAGTGAAACAGGAAGCCATGGAAGGCCACAATACAGTTCCTTAAAGGGGTAATCAGCAGTTGCTACATCCATTCTTGGACTTCTGAATTCATTATACAGTGGGGCAAAAAAGTATTTAGTCAGCCACCAATTGTGCAAGTTCTCCCACTTAAAAAGATGAGAGGCCTGTAATTTTCATCATAGGTACACTTCAACTGTGACAGACAAAATGAAAGAAAAAAATCCAGAAAATCACATTGTAGGATTTTTAATGAATTTATTTGCAAATTATGGTGGAAAATAGGTATTTGGTCAATAACAAAAGTTTATTTCAATACTTTGTTATATACCCTTTGTTGGAAATGACAGAGGTCAAACGTTTTCTGAAAGTCTTCACAAGGTTTTCACACACTGTTGCTGGTATTTTGGCCCATTCCTCCATGCAGATCTCCTCTAGAGCAGTGATGTTTTGGGGCTGTTGCTGGGCAACACGGACTTTCAACTCCCTCCAAAGATTTTCTATGGGGTTGAGATCTGGAGACTGGCTAGGCCACTCCAGGACCCTGAAATGCTTCTTACGAAGACACTCCTTCGTTGCCCGGGCGGTGTGTTTGGGATCATTGTCATGCTGAAAGACCCAGCCATGTTTCATCTTCAATGCCCTTGCTGATGGAAGGAGGTTTTCACTCAAAATCTCACGATACATGGCCCCATTCATTCTTTCCTTTACACAGACCAGTCGTCCTGGTCCCTTTGCAGAAAAACAGCCCCAAAGCATGATGTTTCCACCCCCATGCTTCACAGTAGGTATGGTGTTCTTTGGATGCAACTCAGCATTCTTTGTCCTCAAAACACGACGAGTTGAGTTTTTACCAAAAAGTTATATTTTGGTTTCATCTGACCATATGACATTCTCCCAATCTTCTTCTGGATCATCCAAATGCTCTCTAGCAAACTTCAGACGGGCCTGGACATGTACTGGCTTAAGCAGGGGGACACATCTGGCACTGCAGGATTTGAGTCCCTGGCAGCGTAGTGTGTTACTGATGGTAGGCTTTGTTACTTTGGTCCCAGCTCTCTGCAGGTCATTCACTAGGTCCCCCCGTGTGGTTCTGGGATTTTTGCTCACCGTTCTTGTGATCATTTTGACCCCACGGGGTGAGATCTTGCGTGGAGCCCCAGATCGAGGGAGATTATCAGTGGTCTTGTATGTCTTCTATTTCCTAATAATTGCTCCCACAGTTGATTTCTTCAAACCAAGCTGCTTACCTATTGCAGATTCAGTCTTCCCAGCCTGGTGCAGGTCTACAATTTTGTTTCTGGTGTCCTTTGACAGCTCTTTGGTCTTGGCCATAGTGGAGTTTGTAGTGTGACTGTTTGAGGTTGTGGACAGGTCTCTTTTATACTTATAACAAGTTCAAACAGGTGCCATTAATACAGGTAACGAGTGGAGGACAGAGGAGCCTCTTAAAGAAGTTACAGATCTGTGAGAGCCAGAAATCTTGCTTGTTTGTAGGTGACCAAATACTTATTTTCCACCATAATTTGCAAATAAATTAATAAAAAATCCTACAATGTGATTTTCTGGATTTCTTTTTCTCATTTTGTCTGTCATAGTTGAAGTGTACCTATGATGAAAATGACAGGCCTCTCTCATCCTTTTAAGTGGGAGAACTTGCACAATTGGTGGCTGACTAAATACTTTTTTGCTCCAATGTATGTACCCATTGATTATTGAAGAATATAACTTAGAAATGCCTCATGGGCTTAGTTCAACTGCCGTATTCCATCAGACACCAATATATAAACTTGTTTTACTTTTTTTGTAAACAAATACATCTTTAACAAACACTATATTGCTCCAAAACATGATTAAAAATATAATTTTGATACCATGGACCATCAGTCCTTGCATCCATAGCCTTGTCTATGAATTTCAGAGTGGTGACATTTCTCCAGCCCCATCCCTCAGCTTTTTACCAAAATCAGGGGTGGGGAGACGGCTTTGTTATTGTTTCTACTGCTGATTGCGCTTTAAGCTGAGACTAAATTAAAAAAGTTGAATGTTAATGCAGATTAATAAAAATAAAATATATATTTAGGGGTGCCAATCATTTTGACGACTACGTATTTATTTGAGAAATTATTTCTCTGAGCAATATAAAATAATACATTTTTTTGGAGTACACCATATAGCTCAGTATTTGTATTTATTTTATACAGTCTTTTTTGCTCATCTTTATCAAGAGTGCCAATCATTTATGAGGTGACTGTACCAAATTATCTCTTCTTATCACTCCGAAATGACCTATGAGCTAGAATTTGATAGTGTCTTCTTAAAAGGCGGGTTGCAGTACATTCTATTCTACACACAACGCAGTCACACCACTGTCACACCACTGTGACAAGGGCTGTATTTATAGGGGGAGTGGGGTAAGTTGAGCCAAAGGGGTATGGTTTTCTTGTTTCTAGGAAACCATACGCAAAATGTATCATTTTACAAAATATGCTGAACAAAAATATAAGACATTATCTCTGGGATATGAGTTAACAGTGGTAAGAAGTACAACATGTTTGTTAGGTGATAAGTCTGTGTTAAAATATGCTGAACATAAATATAAGGCATTATCTCTGGGATATGAGTTAACAGTGGTAAGAAGTACAACATGTTTGTTAGGTGATAAGTCTGTGTTAAAATATGCTGAACAGAAATATAAGGCATTATCTCTGGGATATGAGTTAACAGTGGTAAGAAGTACAACATGTTTGTTAGGTGATAAGTCTGTGTTAAAATATGCTGAACCGAAATATAAGGCATTATCTCTGGGATATGAGTTAACAGTGGTAAGAAGTACAACATGTTTGTTAGGTGATAAGTCTGTGTTAAAATATGCTGAACAAAAATATAAGGCATTATCTCTGGGATATGAGTTAACAGTGGTAAGAAGTACAACATGTTTGTTAGGTGATAAGTCTGTGTTAAAATATGCTGAACAGAAATATAAGGCATTATCTCTGGGATATGAGTTAACAGTGGTAAGAAGTACAACATGTTTGTTAGGTGATAAGCCTGTGTTAAAATATGCTGAACAGAAATATAAGGCATTATCTCTGGGATATGAGTTAACAGTGGTAAGAAGTACAACATGTTTGTTAGGTGATAAGCCTGTGTTAAAATATGCTGAACAGAAATATAAGGCATTATCTCTGGGATATGAGTTAACAGTGGTAAGAAGTACAACATGTTTGTTAGGTGATAAGTCTGTGTTAAAATATGCTGAACAGAAATATAAGGCATTATCTCTGGGATATGAGTTAACAGTGGTAAGAAGTACAACATGTTTGTTAGGTGATAAGTCTGTGTTAAAATATGCTGAACAGAAATATAAGGCATTATCTCTGGGATATGAGTTAACAGTGGTAAGAAGTACAACATGTTTGTTAGGTGATAAGTCTGTGTTAAAATGTGCTGAACAGAAATATAAGGCATTATCTCTGGGATATGAGTTAACAGTGGTAAGAAGTACAACATGTTTGTTAGGTGTTAAGTCTGTGTTAAAATGTGCTGAACAGAAATATAAGGCATTATCTCTGGGATATGAGTTAACAGTGGTAAGAAGTACAACATGTTTGTTAGGTGATAAGTCTGTGTTAAAATATGCTGAACAGAAATATAAGGCATTATCTCTGGGATATGAGTTAACAGTGGTAAGAAGTACAACATGTTTGTTAGGTGATAAGTCTGTGTTAAAATATGCTGAACAGAAATATAAGGCATTATCGCTGGGATATGAGTTAACAGTGGTAAGAAGTACAACATGTTTGTTAGGTGATAAGTCTGTGCTAAAATATGCTGAACAGAAATATAAGGCATTATCTCTGGGATATGAGTTAACAGTGGTAAGAAGTACAACATGTTTGTTAGGTGATAAGTCTGTGTTAAAATATGCTGAACAGAAATATAAGGCATTATCTCTGGGATATGAGTTAACAGTGGTAAGAAGTACAACATGTTTGTTAGGTGATAAGTCTGTGTTAAAATGTGCTGAACAGAAATATAAGGCATTATCTCTGGGATATGAGTTAACAGTGGTAAGAAGTACAACGTGTTTGTTAGGTGATAAGTCTGTGTTAAAATATGCTGAACAGAAATATAAGGCATTATCTCTGGGATATGAGTTAACAGTGGTAAGAAGTACAACATGTTTGTTAGTGTCACACCCTGGTCAAAGTATTTTGTGTTTATCTTTATTTATTTGGTCAGGCCAGGGTGTGGCATGGGTTTTTGTATGTGGTGTGTATGTATGGGGATTGTAGCTAGTGGGGTGTTCTAGCTAAGTCTATGGCTGTCTGAAGTGGTTCTCAATCAGAGGCAGGTGTTTATCGTTGTCTCTGATTGGGAACCATATTTAGGCAGCCATATTCTTTGAGTTTGTCGTGGGTGATTGTCCTTAGTGTCCTGATGTCATTGTTCTGTGTTAGGTTACACAAGTATAGGCTGTTTCGGTTTTCGTTAAGTTTATTGTTTTGGTAGTGTTTGTGTTTAGTGTGTTACTTCATTAAACATGGATTGCAATAGACACGCCGCATTTTGGTCCGACTCTCCTTCTCATCAAGAAAACCGTTACAGTTAGGTGATAAGTCTGTGTTAAAATATGCTGAACAGAAATATAAGGCATTATCTCTGGGATATGAGTTAACAGTGGTAAGAAGTACAACCTGTTTGTTAGGTGATAAGTCTGTGTTAAAATATGCTGAACAGAAATATAAGGCATTATCTCTGGGATATGAGTTAACAGTGGTAAGAAGTACAACCTGTTTGTTAGGTGATAAGTCTGTGTTAAAATGTGCTTCAAATGATTCAAAGACTAAAAGTGATTATGTTGAATTTTGTTTGGAAAATAAATATAGACATGGTTATAAAACAGTAGTGGTAATATTTAATTCAGTACAGACATTTGTAGGCGTCTTAACATACCCTGTTCTGCTTGTCCATCTTACCCTGGGGTATGAGGTAAATTGAGCCAAGAGACCCTTTTTTGGACAAGCTATGTTTTCAAAACTAATGTTTACAAGTATTCTGATTATTTCCAGGGATACACAACCTCCTGAAATCTATGTAAAAAATATTTTGTTAGAACGAATACTATATTTCTCCCTTGACGGAGTGATGCTGAATGTAAAAAGCGGCTCAACTTACTCCACTCTCCCCTACATCTCAGACAGAGTGGGGGTTGAACTCTGACTCCGAACATCTGGTTATGTCATCTAGACACGTGTACGGATCCTTCTATGCGTTATCTAGCGGTTATACATTGGAGTTTCATTGCCTTGCTATAAAGAGACTGAATGTCTGTCTGCCTATGTGGACGGTTATAAACTTTGACCACAGTTCCCTTTTCTCTTTCTATAGAAATCCTTATATAACACACTTGCTCAGCAAATACCCTTGATACACATGTTACTGTTCATCTCAGTTGCGCACAAGCCATTTTTGGATCTGTGTTGAAACTGTCTACAGCAGAACAGCAATGATCAAACGCTCAAATACCTTTACAGAACTGATCATGTTCTTGCCTTAGTTACTGACTTGCATTTCTTAGACCAACTTTTGTCATCAGTGAACACAAAAGCCACTGTTAAGTTTTGTTCATGGAATGTAATCATTGTTTTCGTCAGAAGAGAAACGTGTGCAATTGTTTTTCACTGTTTCCGGCAGTCAGTAAATACTACTGCACAAAACGCTTCCGGCTGGTGTACCCCGGGTTTTGTTGTGTACCCGTGCTTTGTGGCAGCCGGTACTTTGTACTTGGTTGTATGTACTTTGTGCTGCCTCACTTGTTCTTTGGGCATTTGTTTTTGTGACCCGGTTGCGTCCTGTTATAATAATTGCCTGAGTAAAGTGCTTTGTCCACTCATCTCTGCTCTCCTGCGCCTGACTTCCATGCACCAGCTACACCCACCCATTGACAAAATCAGCCCATCAGTGTCATACCATGTACAATATAATAACAATGTATGGAAAGATCGAGGAAATGGGGACTGTCTAATTGTTACAATATTGTTGACATGCAGAGATGCAGAGCATGAAGTTGGGTTACCCATAAGTCATCATCTTCCACATTGTGAACTTTGAAAGAGCTTTGCTATGGTGATGATTGAGGCCTATACATTCATAGTTGTGTTCCTCCATTGTATTCACCATATTTGCATTTATTAATTACATTCTTTACCCTTTTTTTCCTCCCCAATTTTGTGATATCCAATAGGTAGTTAGTCTTGTCTCATCGCTGCAACTCTCCTACGGACTCGGGAGAGGCGAAGGTCAAGAGCTGCGCGTCCTCCGAAACACGACCCTGCCAAGCTGCACTGCTCGCATTACCCGGAAGCCAGCCGGACCAATGTGTCGGAGGAAACTTGCGGATAGTGTTTCTGCGCACCAATGGAAAGTCTATATAGCAACGAGCAAACTATCCTTTGTATTGAACACATGGAACTGCATTGTGATAATACCGATGAATATGCTTATTTCTTCTAGTTTTTATCAGGAATAATATTTGTGTATGAAATTGTTTGGTGTAATATGCATAAAAGGAGAGTAATAGCCCATAATTCTGCACCTTTGGATAGTTGTACTTCCTTTTTAGTGACTGCAAAGAAAACGTATTGATCTACTTGGATTTTTCTTAGACAGACTAACTTTCTGTTTTGTCTGCTGGGACTCAATAGATAAGTATGGTAGCGTTTATCTTTTTGCAAGCAGTCATGTTCTTTTTCAATCAATCTGGAATGTTGACGGTATAATGTCATTTTGATGGATGTATTTATGTTTTGAGGAGGCAACTACTTTTCCTAAAACGCATTCACTCTTTTGCAAAAGGCCACAGAGTTCTCTCTCTTTTGAACTCTATTTGGGAAGTCGACAACAATGTTCAAAAAAAAAATGCTTGCATGCGATTGAGAGAAACTGTAACCTGTTTGCTTTCTAAGAAAGGTAGGCTACATGAGCTACTTGCCCCCAACAGTGTCAATGCTGTAACTATGTTGTAACACTGATAGTCACTTTGAGTGATAATGAATAAGATCACGTCTTGGAAGGCTTGCTAGTGTATATACTAAATAAATGTTTGTGTTTGCAAATGATTCCTAATAAGAACACGCTGTGTGTTCTGGGCAGGTGTGTGTGTGTGTGTGTGTGTGTGTGTGTGTTTCAGTGCAATGCAGCCCTGCAGGGATCTTTGGAACAGCAAACACTATTGATTTGGCCCCCTTCTGCCCCAGTGAGAGTACAGTTACAGTTATGTTCCATAGACCGGAACTCTGGTTGCCACGTAGCTCTGAGGGTGGTACGATTATCATAGGGGTTAGGTGGTGTGGGTAAAGTTAGAGTGACATTGGTTTGGGATAGGATAGAGCAGGACCACCCAAAGCAGGGCCAAACTTGGTTCGTTATAGATGCTTCCAGAATGATCTTGTGGTGGGTTTTAGCGGCTGACTACTCACTGTACCTCTAGGATAGAGGCTGGGGGTTCTGGTAAGGTTTGGTGTTAGTTAGATATATGGTAGACAGTAGATATAGATGAGCGATGGAGGGAGAGAGCGAGAGCTAGGGAGGAAAGCGTTTGTTTTTTTACCTTGTACATGTCTTCATATTTCAGGAAGAGGACGTTTGAGTCCATGCGATGCTCCCAGAACTCCTGCACGTGCTCAAACCAGGAACCATATCCCACTATGAGACAGAGAGAAAAAAGAAGGGGAGAGAGATATATAGGTGGAGAGAGTTTAGTGAGTTTCCCCAGGTGACTAGGCTTTCTCTTCCCTCGTCACACAACCTGGCCTGATCAGTTACTTATTGCCTAAATAATCATTAAGAAAAGTAGTCCAGTGTAGACACCCCCTGCACACCTGGGGGGGGGGGGGGTTGAACCCTGAACTCTGACACTCACACTTGTCATTCATGAAACGTCTGCAGAACTCCTGGAAGGTTCCGCGGTAGCTCATGGTTCTGAGGGAGCGGTGGAACTGGTAGTAAGACACCACAAGATCTTTAGGGTTCCTCGCCATGTAGATCACCTACAGGAGAACCACATAGACAATTAGGATTGAACACATGGAAACATTATACAAACCAATTGAAGTGTACTCTAACCTTGGACTCTCCATTGTGCATGGCTGTAGGCAGGAAGCGGTAGGGCAGGTGGCTTTTGATCAGACGAGGAGACGTCAATTCCTGGGAAAACATAGAGGAAACGTCATCATAACATTGGGAACAGAGACGGTATAAAACAAGGAGCAGAAAAACACCTAATCCATTTCTTGCTTTGCATCACCACATGGTGCTACATGTGGTGTGCTGAGTGTTTTGGTTAACTGTACCTGTCTGTTTTACAAGGAAGTGATTCAGGATCAGGAAGTAATAATACTCAGTGCTGTAGGCCTACCTGTATAATGTCTAGGCCAGGCTGAGGGTACTCCAGAACAGTAGTAATACTCAGTGCTATAGGTCTACCTGTTTGATGTCTAGGCCAGGCTGAGGGTACTCCAGGACAGTAGTAATACTCAGTGCTGTAGGCCTACCTGTATAATGTCTAGGCCAGGCTGAGGGTACTCCAGAACAGTAGTAATACTCAGTGCTATAGGTCTACCTGTATGATGTCTAGGCCAGGCTGAGGGTACTTGTCACGTTCTGACCATCGTTCGTGTGTGTTTTCCTTGTTTTAGTGTTGGTCAGGACGTGAACTGGGTGGGCATTCTATGTTGGATGTCTTGTTTGTCTATTTCTATGTCCGGCCTGATATGGTTCTCAATCAGAGGCAGGTGTTAGTCATTGTCTCTGATTGGGAACCATATTTAGGTAGCCTGGGTTTCACTGTGTGTTTGTGGGTGATTGTCCTTAGTGTTAGTTTGCACCAGTTTAGGCTGTTTTCGGTTTTCATTACGTTTATTATTTTGCACTGTTTGTATTTGGATTCATGTTGCTATAGTCACAATAAACATGGATCGCAATCTACACGCCGCATTTTGGTCCGACTCTCCTTCACACCTAGAAGACCGTTACAGAATCACCCACCACCAACGTACCAAGCGGCGTGTCAACAGGCAGCAGCAGCAGCAAAAAGAGGAGTTACGTTGTAAGGATTTCTGGACATGGGAGGAAATCCTCGACGGGAGAGGACCCTGGGCTAAACCAGGGGAGTATAGCCGCACCAAGGTGCAGCCGAAGAAGGAACAGAGGCAGCAGGAGCAGCAGCAGCCGCAGTGGGAGAGAGCGTCATGGGAGGACGAATTAGACGGTAAAGGACCTTGGGCTCAGCCAGGAGAATATCGCCGTCCCAAGGAAGAACGGGAGGCGGCGAAAGCGGAGAGGCGCTGGTACGAGGAGGCAGCGCGGCGTCGTGGATGGAAGCCCGGGAGTCAGCCCCAAAAATTTCTTGGGGGGGGGCTAACAGGGAGTATGGCTACGCCAGGTAGGAGACCTGAGCCAACTTCCTGTGGTTACCGGGGGGCTAGAGAGACCGGGCAGGCACCGTGTTATGCTGTGGAGCGCACGGTGTCCCCAGTGCGGGTGCACAGCCCGGTGCGGTACATTCCAGCTCCGCGTATCGGCCGGGCTAGAGTGGGCATCGAGCCAAGTGCCATGAAGCCGGCTCTACGCATCTGGTCTCCAGTGCGTCTCCTTGGGCCGGCTTACATGGCACCAGCCTTGCGCACGGTGTCCCCGGTTCGCCTGCATAGCCCAGTGCGGGCTATTCCACCTCGCCGCACTGGCAGGGCGACCGGGACCATTCAACCGGGTAAGGTTGGGCAGGCTCGGTGCTCAAGAGCTCCAGTGCGCCTGCACGGCCCGGTCTATCCGTCACCACCTCCACACCCCAGCCCTCCGGTGGCAGCTCCCCGTACCAGGCTGTCTCTCCGGCCCATCCGTCCAGAGCCTTCCTCCTCTCCAGCGCTGCCGGAGCCTCCCGCCTGTCCGGCGCCTCTGCCGGAGCCTCCCGCCTGTCCGGCGCCTCTGCCGGAGCCTCCCGCCTGTCCGGCGCCTCTGCCGGAGCCTCCCGCCTGTCCGGCGCCTCTGCCGGAGCTTCCCGTCTGCCCGGCGCCTCTGCCGGAGCTTCCCGTCTGCCCGGCGCCATCGGAGCTTCCCGTCTGCCCAACGCCGCCAGTGCCGCCCGTCTGCCCAGCGCCGCCAGTGCCGCCCGTCTGCCCAGCGCCGCCAGTGCCGCCCGTCTGCCCAGCGCCGCCAGTGCCGCCCGTCTGCCCAGCGCTGCCAGCGCCGCCCGTCTGCCCAGCGCCGCCAGCGCCGCCCGTCTGCCAGGAGCCGCCAGTGCCGCCCGTCTGCCAGGGGCCGCCAGTGCCGCCAGTCAGCCAGGGGCCGCCAGTGCCGCCAGTCAGCCAGGGGCCTCCAGTGCCGCCAGTCAGCCAGGGGCCGCCAGTGCCGCCAGTCAGCCCAGCGCCAGCGCCGCCAGTCAACCAGGGGCCGCCAGAGCTGCCAGTCTGCAAGGAGCTACCAGTCTGCAAGGAGCCGCCAGAGCTGCCAGTTAGCATGGAGCAGCCAGGGTCGCCAGTCAGCATGGAGCAGCCAGGGCCGCCAGTCAGCATGGAGCAGCCAGGGCCGCCAGTCAGCATGGAGCAGCCAGGGCCGCCAGTCAGCATGGAGCAGCCAGGGCCGCCAGTCAGCATGGAGCAGCCAGTGCCGCCAGTCAGCATGGAGCAGCCAGATCTGCCAGTCGACCAGACTCTTCCAGATCTGCCAGTCGACCAGACTCTTCCAGATCTGCCAGTCGACCAGACTCTTCCAGATCTGCCAGTCGACCAGACTCTTCCAGATCTGCCAGTCGACCAGACTCTTCCAGATCTGCCAGTCGACCAGACTCTTCCAGATCTGCCAGTCGACCAGACTCTTCCAGATCTGCCAGTCAGCCAGACTCTTCCAGATCTGCCAGTCAGCCAGGATCTGCCAGAACTGCCAGCCAGCCAGGATCTGCCGGATCTAACTACCTGCCTGAGCTTCCTCTCAGTGCTATGCTACCCATCAGTCCCGAGCTACTTCTGTCCCGAGCTGCCCCTCTGTCTCGAGCTGACCCTCTGTCCCGAGCTGTCATTAAGAAGGGTCACCTATCTAGGGACGCTAAGGAGGTGGACTAAAACTGTTATGGAGTGGGGTCCACGTCCAGCGCCAGAGCCGCCACCGCGGACAGATGCCCACCCACACCCTCCCCCATAGGTTTAAGTTGTGCGTCCGGAGTCCGCACCTTGGAGGGGGGGTACTGTCACGTTCTGACCATCGTTCGTGTGTGTTTTCCTTGTTTTAGTGTTGGTCAGGACGTGAACTGGGTGGGCATTCTATGTTGGATGTCTTGTTTGTCTATTTCTATGTCCGGCCTGATATGGTTCTCAATCAGAGGCAGGTGTTAGTCATTGTCTCTGATTGGGAACCATATTTAGGTAGCCTGGGTTTCACTGTGTGTTTGTGGGTGATTGTCCTTAGTGTTAGTTTGCACCAGTTTAGGCTGTTTTCGGTTTTCATTACGTTTATTATTTTGCACTGTTTGTATTTGGATTCATGTTGCTATAGTCACAATAAACATGGATCGCAATCTACACGCCGCATTTTGGTCCGACTCTCCTTCACACCTAGAAGACCGTTACAGTACTCCAGAATAGTAGTAATACTCAGTGCTGTAGGCCTACCTGTATGATGTCTAGGCCAGGCTGAGGGTACTCCAGGACAGTAGTAATACTCAGTGCTGTAGACCTACCTGTATGATGTCTAGGCCAGGCTGAGGGTACTCCAGGACAGTAGTAATACTCAGTGCTGTAGGCCTACCTGTATAATGTCTAGGCCAGGCTGAGGGTACTCCAGAACAGTAGTAATACTCAGTGCTATAGGTCTACCTGTATGATGTCTAGGCCAGGCTGAGGGTACTCCAGAATAGTAGTAATACTCAGTGCTGTAGGCCTACCTGTATGATGTCTAGGCCAGGCTGAGGGTACTCCAGGACAGTAGTAATACTCAGTGCTGTAGGCCTACCTGTATGATGTCTAGGCCAGGCTGAGGGTACTCCAGGACAGTAGTAATACTCAGTGCTGTAGGCCTACCTGTATAATGTCTAGGCCAGGCTGAGGGTACTCCAGAACAGTAGTAATACTCAGTGCTGTAGACCTACCTGTATGATGTCTAGGCTGTGGGTACTCCAGGACAGTAGTAATACTCAGTGCTGTAGGCCTACCTGTATGATGTCTAGGCCAGGCTGAGGGTACTCCAGAACAGTAGTAATACTCAGTGCTGTAGGCCTACCTGTATAATGTCTAGGCCAGGCTGAGGGTACTCCAGAACAGTAGTAATACTCAGTGCTGTAGACCTACCTGTATGATGTCTAGGCTGAGGGTACTCCAGAACAGTAGTAATACTCAGTGCTGTAGGCCTACCTGTATAATGTCTAGGCCAGGCTGAGGGTACTCCAGAACAGGAAGCTGCTCATCGATGTTCATTAGACCAATCTCATCTGGTTCCGCTCCCTGACTCACCAGATACACAACTTCCTGAAGGAGACTGGTACCTGAGAGAGCGAGAGAGAGAGAGAGAGAGAGAGAGAGAGAGAGAGAGGGAGAGGGGGGGGGGGGGGGGGGTAGGAGAGAATAAGAGAATCAAGAGGAATAAGTAAATGGGTAGTCGTTTGTCTAAACGTAAAATTACACCAATGAGGGGAAAATTCACAGCCCAAAATACACCATTATAGTGCTATGTTTAGCAAACATTTACCAACCTCACACCGCAAAGGATCTTCACGGAACAAAAATATAAATGCAACATGCAACAATTTCAACCATTTTACTGAGCTATAGTTCTTATAAGGAAATTTGTTCATTGAAATAAAGGCCATAATCTATTTATTTCACATGACTGCGAATACAGATATGCATCTGTTGGTCACAGATACCTTATAAAAAGGTAGGGGCGTGGATCAGAAAACCAGTCAGTATCTGGTGTGACCACCATTTTCCTCATGCAGCGCGACACATCTCCATCCCATATAGTTGATCGGGCTGTGGATTGTGGCCTGTGGAATGTTGTCCCACTCCTCTTCAATGGCTGTGTGAAGCTGCTGGATATTGGCGGGAACTGGAACACGCTGTCATACACGTCGATCTAGAGCATCCCAAACATGCTCAATGGGTAACATGTCTGGTGAGTATGGAGGCCATTGACGAACTGGGACATTTACAGCTTCCAGGAATTGTGTACATATCTTTGCGACATGGGCCATGAATTATCATGCTGAAACATGAGGTGATGGGGACGGATGAATGTCACAACCCCACCGACGCCATGGGGCACTCTGTTCACAATCAGCAAACCTCTTGCCCACACGACGCTATATGTGGTCTGCTGTTGTGCGGCCGGTTTGACGTACTGCCAAATTCTCTAAAACTATGTTGTAGGCAGCTTATTGTAGAGAAATTAACATTAAATTCAGTGGCAACAGCTCTGGTGGACATTCCTGCAGTCAGCATGCCAATTGCACGCTCCCTCAGAAGTTGAGACATCTGTTGCATTGTGCTGTGTGACAAAACTGCACATTTTTGAGTGGCCCTTTATTGTCCCCAGGACAAGGTGCTCCTGTATAACGATCATGCTGTTTAATCAGCTTATTGATATGCCACACCTGTCAGGCGGATGGATTATCTTGGCAAAGGAGAAATGCTCACTATAGGGATGTAAACAAATTGCTCCACAAAATTTGAGAGAAATGTGCTTTTTGTGTGTATGGAACATTTCGGGGATATTTTATTTCAGCTCATGAAACATGGGACCAACACTAAACATGTTGTGTTTATATTTTTGTGCAGTATAGTTTTATACCGAATTCTGCAATGCTAGTTTGGCTATTTTAGCTAGCTAACCTTAGCTAGGTAGGTAGCTAACCTAGCACCAAAGCTAGCACAGTATCTGGATCTTCCCCTTTTCATTTTCCACTGCAGTTTCAGGTGAGCAGCACTCAGTGAGTCCGTGTTAAACCTTGTGAAAAAGTAGCTAGATCTCCTAATGGAAGTACCAATGCCAAAGACAAGAAAAGGGCATACCATTTTTTTTGCAGAGAATTGTAAAAGAATGAATGGCTACATAGCTAGCTAGCTTACTACACTACAATTCATAATGGACTGGTAATATGTAGTCCGTTAGCTAGCTACACATATTTTGCCAGACAGTAAATAAATTATTTAGCTAATAAATCAGAATCTAATTCATGTTAATAAGTTATCCCCATCATTGTTCAGGTCAGCCATTTTTGTCATATAATGGTATTTGGTCAAATTATTATTGCACGGTTCAAAGACAGGCAATAGAGAGTGAGAGAGAGAGCACCACCCATGTTGTGGCAGGGAGAGGATGAACAGGTCATCAGGTGAGTACTTGGAATTTGTGTTATAAGGCAGTCTGGTCAAGCACTTTGACCAGCAATTTACATTGCACACAGATAGGAACTATCAGTTCAACTACTCATCTTTGCTGACTAAGTCCGACGGCTAAAACAAAACAGTTGTTGCCTAGATTCTGATTTCATATTGTTATCATGGCAGGGGACAGAGACAGTCAGTGGAGAGAGCGAGAGAGAGAGAGAGCATTGCCCATGTTGAGGCAGGGAGAGGACGAATAGGTCATCAGGTGAGAATTTGGAGTGTAGTGGTGAAGAAACAATGGTGAACACACAAATTAAATATTTAAATGTAGTCCTATAAGACATGCTTTGTAGATGTATTATTGTTTAAGTTTATTCATATTTCGGCAATAGAAAGGCCCAACTATTTTGGCAATAGAAAGTAAGACACTGTTTGTCATGTTTGATGAAGGGGACTGAGCCACAATTCAGGGACCAGTTGAGCACAGATGACAGGGGCAGAGCCAGCGAACAAATAGAAGTTATCGACATCAGCACCAGCACAAAGTCAAACCAACCACATCCCAAGTTTATTGTAATCCAGAAGTGAGTTGACATAGTTTTGTCATTTCAAGCTAAGTGGTTTCAAGATTCCCCCTGGCTGCATTACAGTGCCTCTTTAAAGTTATTTTTTTAATAAGAGGTCATGCTTTGGCAAAAACTCAGACCCTGCCTTTTATTGTCCCCAGCACAAGGTGCACCTGTATAATGATCATGCTGTTTAATCAGCTTCTTGATATGCCACACATGTCAGGTGGATGGATTACCTTGGCAAAGAAGAAATGCTCACTAACAGGGATGTAAACAAATTGGAGCAAGAAATTTGATAGAAATATGCTTTTTGTGTGTATGGAACTTTTCTGGGATATTTTATTTCACCTCATGAAACATGGGACCAACACTTAACATGTTGTGTTTATATTTTTGTGCAGTATAGTTTTACACTGAATGCTGCAATGCTAGTTTTGCAATTTTAGCTAACCTTAGCTAGCACCAGGCTTTAGAAATTGGAAGAAGACTATTGAGAAGTTTTCAGCTCATGCTAAAAGAGTTCACAAAAATCAAACCCTGTGGACTCACAGTTATCTACTGCTTTAGCCAGACAAGAAGAGGAAGCAGGACATTGTCTACTGAAAATTGTAGGTTCAGTGACGTTCTTCGCAAGACAGGGTGAGGCCTTAAGAGGTCATGAGGAAGAACATGAAAATCTTTAGGAACTTTTAAAAGGCAGAAGACGACAATGTCCTTCAGAGCTGGTTAAAGAGGCACAACCATGATTACACTAGCCCTAAGATACAGAATGATATTCTTAACTTAATGAGAAATTACATAATTTGAATAGCCAAAATCATCTGATCTCTCCCCTTCCCCCCAACAACACAAAGTTAAGCCCCCCAGTATTGACTGTCCACTTGGGCAGTGCAATAAGCATTTTTCTATGGCTGGCCATGCTTTCCACCTGGCTACCCCTACCCCGGTCAACTGCCCGGCACCCCCCATAGCAACTCGCCCAAGCATCCTCCATTTCTCCTTCACCCAAATTCAGATAACTGATGTTCTGAAAGAGCTGCAAAATCTGGACCTCTACAAATTAGCCGGGCTAGACAATCTCGACCCCTCTTTCTAAAAATATCTGCCGAAATCGTTACAATACCTGTTACTAGCCTGTTCAACCACTCTTTCGTATCGTCTGAGATTCCCAAAGATTAGAAAGCTGTCGCGATCATCCCCCTCTTCAAAGGGGAAGACACTCTAGACCCAAACTGCTACAGACCTATATCTATCCTACCCTGCCTTTCTAAGGTCTTCGAAAGCCAAGTTAACAAACAGATTACCGACCATTTTGAATCCCACTGCACCTTCTCCGCTAAGCAATCTGGTTTCAGAGCTGGTCATGGGTGCACCTCAGCCACACTCAAGGTCCTAAACAATAACTGCCATCGATAAGAGACATTACTGTGCAGCCATATTCATCGACTTACTACTTCTCTGATAGAGTTCAGTGTGTCAAATCGGAGGGCCTGTTGTCTGGACCTCTGGCAGTCTCTATTGGGGATGCCACAGGGTTCAATTCTCGGGCCGACTCTCTTCTCTGTATACATCAATGATGTTGCTCTTGCTGCTGGTGATTCTCGGATCCACCTCTACGCAGACGACACCATTCTGTATACTTTTGGCCCTTCTTTGGACACTGTGTTAACTAACCTCCAGACGAGCTTCAATGCCATTACAACTCTCCTTCCGTTGCCTCCAACTGCTCTTTAATTCAAGCAAAACTAAATGCATGCTCTTCAACTGATCGCTGCCTGCACCTGCCCGCCCGTCCAGCATCACTACTCTGGACAGTTCTGACTTACAATATTTGGACAACTACAAATACCTAGGTGTCTGGTTAGACTGTAAACTCTCCTTCCAGACTCACATTAAGCATCTCCAATCCAAAATTAAATCTAGAATTGGCTTCCTATTTTGCAGAAAGCCTCCTTCACTCTTGCTGCCAAACATACCCTCGTAAAACTGACTATCCTACTGATACTCGACTTCGGCGATGTCATTTACAAAATAACCACCAACACTACTCAACAAATGGATGCAGTCTATCACAGTGCCATCCATTTTGTCACCAAAGCCTCATATACTACCCACCATTGCGACCTGTACGCTCTCGTTGGCTGGCCCTCGCTTGGCCCTCGCACTGGTCACCATAGCAGCACCCACCCGTAGCACTCGCTCCAGCAGGTATATTTCACTAGTCACCCCCAAAGCCAATTCCTCCTTTGGTTGCCTTTCCTTCCAGTTCTCTGCTGCCAATGACTGGAACGAACGGCAAAAATCACTGAAGCTGGAGACTCATATCTCCCTCACTAGCTTTAAGCACCAGCTGTCAGAGCAGCTCACATATCACTGCACCTGTACATAGCCCACCTGTAAATAGCCCATCCAACTACAGTGCCTTGCGAAAGTATTCGGCCCCCTTGAACTTTGCAACCTTTTGCCACATTTCAGGCTTCAAACATAAAGATATAAAACTGTATTTTTTTGTGAAGAATCAACAACAAGTGGGACACAATCATGAAGTGGAACGACATTTATTGGATATTTCAAACTTTTTTAACAAATCAAAAACTGAAAAATTGGACTACTATGCACGGAATTACAGATACACTTATCCTTAATGCAACCGCTGTGTCAGATTTCAAAAAAACTTTACGGAAAAAGTACACCATGCTATAATCTGAGTACGGCGCTCAGAGACCAAAACAACCTAAACAATATCCGCCATGTTGTGTAGTCAAGAGAAGTCAGAAATATAATTATAAATATTCACTTACCTTTGATGATCTTCATCAGAATGCACTCCCAGGAATCCCAGTTCCACAATAAATGTTTGTTTGACCCAAGTTAAACAATTTAAAGGCAATGCTACCAAATACTAATTGAATGTATGTAAACTTCTGACCCACTGAGAATGTGATGAAAGAAATGAAAGCTAAAATAAATCATTCTCTCTACTATTATTCTGACATTTCACATTCTTAAAATAAAGTGGTGATCCTAAATGACCTAAAACAGGGATTTTTACTAGGATTAAATGTCAGGAATTGTGGAAAACTGAGTTTAAATGTATTTGGCTAAGGTGTATGTAAACTTCCAACTTCAACTGTATCGGTAGGAGATACTCAATGTTATTTTTGGTGCGTTTGAACATTTACAAGCGAATGTGAACGAGAGACATTGTACAAATGAACAAAGTTTTGATGCATGTTTGTCTGATCTGAAGCAGCATGTATACTGTCTGGGGTCGCCTGCTCTACTCAGGGAATAAGAGGGGGGAAGCAGACAGCAAAAGACAGCAGTGGCAGCTGTCCAGATAACTCACCCAAAGGGCTTTAACTTCTCAAATACGGCAGAAGGCTTACACAGTATGATGCCCCATCACCTTATTAATTCATTAACTTAATTAGATAACTAGCCAGGTAAACTTAAGAGGTCGCTTTAACACAGAATTCTTACTTTTTCACAGCAGGAAGAAAAGATAAAACACGTAAGATATCTCTTGCTGTGTTTTATATATTCACAAATCTAAAATGCTTCTCTTTGTAATTTCTGCTCGGAGTCAGACAAATGTTGTGCTTCAGTTACACTTCTCCGCGAGGATCAGAATTCATAAATGGGCATTCTATCACTCGACAGCGCTCTGCCTGAGGTGTAGCTTTTTTCTCAGGTACTTTTCTCTTCACCTTTCTCAGGTAAAACTCAATATGAACTTTAATCAAAACATTAGGAAGTGTAGATGGCTACATTATATCTATGATAAACATTAGAAATGATGGCCATGCATCGTTTTTGCAAAAAATATCTTGCTTTTTCATTGTAAACTCATTTACTTGTGTGGCTGCCAGCCAAATAGTGGCGCACTTCTGCAGTTATCTGATGAATATTAAGCTATTTTCTGTTGAATGTACTGCGCTAATGTATTTTCTGTGAAGGAAAACGTCCCTGGTCCTTGATCACTCTGTTGAAGCAAAAAAAAACCACTGTTGACTTTGAATATAAAACGCGACCCCTGTCAATTCACAGCTGGACTTACCTGCTCCTGCTTTCTCCCATTGTGCTATTTACAAACAAACACATGACTGGCTCAACCATTCTGGGGAACTATGAGAAGCTTCATAATGTAAAATAATGTGACGGGTGAAATGAAGAACGTGATCTGCTTTATCTCCTAATGATTTGCAGAAGTTAGATAGCAGGTGTTTACTTAAAAAGTTGCTACAAATGGTATTGACTATATTGAAAAGCAACCCAGTTTCTATTTCCAAATACCCCGGTATACAGTATATACGGTATACTGCCCAAGCCTACTGTCCACCTGTGTACAATGTCTTTACCAACTACATATTTTACCAGGACTTGGATTTCACCGAAAGCATTGGGGAATTGTGCATCTCCCGCTCTTCTCTTTGATGGGCCTGAGCATATTGCAACATGGACATGATTGAGGAAGATTCGTGGCTAGGTGCGCTTGCACGTGGAAGGACTGTACTCTCCCTCAATAGCTCCTGTATGCTGCCTCTATCTAGTCTTAACTTTCCGATAGTTCACGTTTGTTATTATAATTTAATTAAGCCAATGTGCTTTCATCAATTGAAAGCCCTTCATCTATTTTATGATTATTTGTAAGATTTCTTGTTTGCATAAAATAGACGCAGACCAGTCTTTAAATAATAGGTAATAGAATTTATTCTCGGAGCGCGCTGCCACTCAAACACATGCATCAGTTTATATACAGATCATGACGTCATTTCACTGCTTTAACAGAACCCCCTCCTCTTGACCGGGACAAAGTAAGGTGAAAAGTTCATTCTAACTTACTAACACACTCCCAGATAACTTTTGACCCCTCAACATTATCGACCACCACTGAACTGACAGTTTTAATTAACAGAAACCCTAGGAATGCACTCACTGCCTTATCTAAGAACCCCAGAGCTAAGTTTCAGGTAGGGTCAACCATAGGCTAACGACCTTATGTGTTTACAGTCCACAACCCATTTGTTCCTGCCCAGTTGGAATGGTGTTCATTAACATTTTATTACTCCTTTCTCCTGTCACACAATTTCTTCTTATGAACTCATATTGCCTATTAAACATAATATAACAGAGTATAAGTTTACTTACAGTTCCATTTAAAATGATTTGTTCAGTCATATTAATCATAATTTCCTAACAACGTTCCACTCTCCAAACCCTATAAATGGCATGTTATTTATTTATCTATATTTTTATTGAACCTTTATTTAACTAGGAAAGTCAGATAAGAACAAATTCCTATTTACAATGATGGCCTACCCAGGACAAACCAGGACAACTCTGCCAGTTGTGCGCCGCCCTATGGGACTCCCAATCATGGACGGAAATGATACAGCCTGGAATTGAACCAGGGACTGTAGTGACGCCTCTTGCACTGAGATGCAGTGCCTTAGACTAATGCGTCACTCTGGATCGAAATGTACAGAATGGTTACCTGGAGGAAAATGGGGTAGGGTCATGCTTTTTAATTTCAGTCAAAGGGAGGGTTTAGTCCAAGGGTGGGTCATGTAATTTGTAACTGATGAAATTTCAATATTTCTGTGTTTTAGAATTAGTTACATGTTGGGCTATGTATCGATGTGTGCCCAATGCTGCCCTTCATCTCTGATTCTCCACTGGGCAGGCAACATCATATTTAGTGTGGTCTCAATAAAATGATCCATAGCCTATAGGCTATGAAGTGCATGCTCTGAGAAGCACAGAGCATAGTTATATTTCTAAGATACACTATATATTCAAAAGTATGTGGACACCCCTTCAAATTAGTGGATTCGGCTATTTCAGCCACAAGCGTTGCTGACAGGTGTATAAAACTGAGCAAACAGCCATGCAATCTCCATAGACAAACACTGGCAGTAGAATGGCCTTACTGAAGAGCTCAGTGACTTTCAAAGTGGCACCATAGGATGCCACCTTTCCAACAAGTCAGTTCATCAAATTTCTGCCCTGCCAGACCTGCCCTGGTCAACTGTGAGTGCTGCTATTGTGAAGTAGAAAAGTAGAAAGGCACAACAACGGCTCAGCCGTGAAGTGGTAGGCCACACAAGTTCACAGAACAGGACCGCTGAGTGCTGAAGCGTGTAAAACTCGTCTGTCCTCGGTTGCTACACTCACTATCGAGTTCCAAACCGCCTCCTTCCCAGAAGAATGGAGACTGTTGTAGCAGCAAAGGGGGGACCAACTCCATATTAATGCCCATGATTTTGGAATGAGATGGTCGATAAGCAGGTGATCACATACTTTCGGGCCTGCAGAATATGTAAAATGGCGTAGAATTGCATGAAATGTTTATAAAAGGTTATTTTTATGCGATGAAAGATTCATGCAATGCTTTTACTATAAAGGAGATCTCTCCGTCCCTACTCTTGTCCACGGTGGTCTGCGAACCCAAAACCTTCTGGCCTGCAGCCCTGTGTTGCCATTTTATGCATACAAGACAGTTTCTAAAACTGCATATCTGTCCAAGAAGTGAGGGTAAACGGTAGACATGTTCTCATGTTTTGACCCCTTTTTCATGGTATCCAATTGTTGTAGTAGCTACTATCTTGTCTCATCACTACAACTCCCGTACGGGCTCGGGAGAGACAAAGGTTGAAAGTCGTGCGTCCTCCGATACACAACCCAACCAAGTGCTTCTTAACACAGCGCACATCCAACCCGGAAGCCAGCCGCACCAATGCGCCGGAGGAAACACCGTGCACCTGGACACCTTGGTTAGTGCACACTGCACCCAGCCCGCCACAGGAGTCACTGGTGCAGGATGAGACAAGGACACCCCTACCAATCAAGCCCTCCCTAACCCGGGCGACGCTAGGCCGTCGCCCCACAGACCTCCCGGTCGCGGCCGGTTACGACAGAGCCTGGGCACGAACCCAGACTCTGATGGCACAGCTGGCACTGCAGTACAGCGCCCTTAACCACTGCGCCACCCGGGAGGCCCTATCCACTTTGTTTTGATTCTTATTTTGGGTACAGTGGAGGGTCCGTTTTTTTCCCAAGCATTCAGGGAGGGTTTAGGTCATATATTTAGCTGGAGGGAGGGCCAGACATTTGTGTTTCAGAGGATTGATTCTATCCATGTAACCCTTATTATAAATAACATTCACTGCCTTACAGTGCTACTATTGTGGGGAACAACATCACTGATCACTGACTGACAGCCTGCATCTGTTTCTAGGCCTGGGAGCATAGCAACCCAGACTGCTCCCACCTCTCTTCTTCTCTCCTTCTCTCTCCTGCAATTATAATTTACTCCTGAGGATGCAGATATAGGCACTGCTGGAATCCTGTGTGGACAGATAAGTTAAAGGAACTATTGCTCTATATGTCTCTGAAAGATTTTACTCCCACAATGAACTCGAGGGAATACGGATATTTACGTCCACCTAGTCACGTGACCTGGAGTACCCACCCGCGCCGCGAGTTCTGCTCCAGCACAGGTTGTCAACACACAAGTGCGTCACACTCAAGCACCGCGTAGCCCGGTCCGCACCAACACAGCAATGCGCAAAGCAAGCTGGTTGAGACAGGAAGAGACGGATGTAAACAGTAACCCGAGGCCTAAAAATTCAATACATTGTCTGTGTATCCTCGGATAACAGACAACAGCGAATTGATGCGAAGTGCGCAGGCGTTAAACGTAACTCGAAGGTACCCATGATAAGTTATTTAGCCTGCTGCAGGCTATGTTTGGAGAGAGGTAAACATTTACGACTTTCCTAATAGGCCAGTGAAACTCAGCACACAATGCAATAATAAACTCACAAGGACTCAACTGGAGACATTTGCGTTTATTACACACGACACAATAAGACGAAAGAAATGTTAAGCAACAGTAGACCTACACCTAAGACCCTGCATTTTCAAGCCTACAGCATGCTGCATCTAGTGAGTGCACTAACGTATTGCATAGCATCAACACATGCCAATATTGTTTACCTGACTTGGGATACGTGACAATCCATATGTCGCTACTTCTGAGGGAGAAGTTGGCGATCTCCTCCATCTTTCCTCTGCAGAAGGGTGGAAGTCGCACTCCATCAAACTCGAAGTATTTGCTCTCAAACTCAATCGGGGTGCTTGGCGTGTCTGCCTCGCTCTCGGCCATCCTCAAAACGGGCACTAAACGAAAATATATTTGCAATCAATGAGAGCTATAATATCTCGAGTGAGAGTCGAGATATATGGTTGTGATAGTCCGCGAGCGAAGTACGCATTGACCTTCAGCCAATCACGTCGTAGCAAAGTGATGTAATGCGATGCGCTCATGTGAGGCGCGCGCCTCCTCTTCAGCATCAGCACCAGTTCGCTCTTGCGGAGCACGCGCGTGCTCACTAGTCTCTGTAGCCGGAAGAGGAATGCTTTCATGCATAGGCTACATGAAGAATTGAAGATGATGCCAATAGGCCTGCTGTCGTTCTTGGAATTAAAAATAAACAGATTAGGTTTTCCAATTATAGGTGAATTGCATTCTTTATTCGCCTATGGAATGGTCCATGTTTAATCCGAGTAGACTGCTGTATTCCAAGCCATCCGCGCATCAGTCTCCTGAATTTTGCTGCGTGAATACACAACACTTTACGGTATCGCGAGTTTTCGGGTAGAAAAGCTGAGTGGGATGCACAGATAGAGACAATAGCTACAAATCATACCAAGCAAACAGTTTGAAGCACACTTATTCAAACATGACTTTGATATCACGAGTAAAGGCTGCATAGGCTGCAGTAGCCTACCGGGGATGCTGTTTACCAAATGGTAAATTGTGAAAGCAAGATGGCTTTGAAGTCAACGGTCGGCCATATTGGAACTCCTCAAAAAGAGCAGTCCTCGTAGGAATTAATGGAATTCTACAGTTATTTCAATGAAATGTTTCAAGGACGACATTGCATGCATTTAAGTAATTTGTTGTTGAGTGGGGACAGTAAAATATTAATTTTCTAAACATTATACTTTAAGGAAACGTTGTATATATACAGTACCAGTCAAAAGTTTGGACACACCTACTCATGCAAGGGTTTTTATTTATTTGTACTATTTTCTACATTGTAGAATAATAGTGAAGACATCAAAACTATTAAATTACACATATGGAATCATGTAGTAACCAAAAAAGTGTTTAACAAATCAAAATATATTTTATATTTGAGATTCTTCAAAGTAGCCACCCTTTGCCTTGATGACAGCTTTGCACACTTGGCATTCTCTCAACCAGCTTCAAACGGAATGCTTTTCCAACAGTCTTGAAAGAGTTCCCACATATACTGAGCACTTGTTGGCTGCTTTTCCTTCACTCTGCATTCCAACTCATCCCAAACCATCTCAGTTGGGTTGAGGTTGTGGGATTGTGGAGGCCAGGTTGAGACCAGGTCTGAAGCAGCACTCCATCACTCTCCTTCTTGGTCAATTAGCCCTTACACAGCCTGGATGTGTGTTGGGTAATTGTCCTGTTGTTGAAAAATGTTGAAAAATAAATGATAGTCCCACTAAGTGCAAACCAGATGGGATGGTGAACACAGACAGTGTCACAAGCAAAGAACCCCCACACCATCACACCTCCTTCTCCATGCTTCACGGTGGGAGCCACACATGCAGAGATCATCCATTCACCTACTCTGCGTCTCACAAGGACACGGCAGTTGGAACCAAAAATCTCAAATTTGGACTCATCAGACCAAAGGACAGATTTCCAAAGGTCTAATGTCCATTGCTTGTGTTTCTAGGCCAAGCAAGTCTCTTCTTACTATTGTCCTTTAGTAGTGGTTTCTATGCAGCAATTCGACCATGAAGGCCTAATCACACAGTCTCCTCTGAACAGTTGATGTTGAGATGTGTCTGTTACTTGAACTCTGTGAAGCATTTATTTGGGCTGCAATTTCTGAGAATGGTAACTCTAATTAACTTTTTCCTCTGCAGCAGAGGTAACTCTGGGTCTTCCTTTCCTGTGGAGGTCCTCATGACAGCCAGTTTCATCATAGCGCTTGAGGGTTTTTGCAACTACACTTGAAGAAACTTTCAAAGTTCTTGAAATGTTCTGCATTGACTGACCGTCATGCCTTAAAGTAATGATGGACTGTCGTTTCTCTTTGCTTCTTTTAACTATTCTTGCCAAAATATGGACTCTGTGTTTTACCAAATAGTGCTATCTTCTGTATACCACCCCTACCTTGTCACAACTAATTGGCTCAAACACATTTAGAACAAGGCACACCGACCTCATGAAACTGGTTGAGAGAATGCCAAGAGTGTGCAAAGCTGTCATCAAGGCAAAGGGAGGCTACTTTGAAGAATCTCAAATATAAAGATAATCCAAGATAATCCATCCACCTGACAGGTGTTGCATATCAAGAAGCTGATTAAACAGCATGCTCGTTACACAGGTGCACCTTGTGCTGGTGACAATAAAAGGCCACACTAAAATGTGAAGATTTGTCAAACAACATAATGCCACAGATATCTCAAGTGTTGAGGGAGTGTGCAATTGGTACTGCAGGAAGGTCCACTAGAGCTGTTGCCAGATAATGAATGTTCATCTCTCTACTATAAGCCACCTCCAACATCGTTTTCGAGAATTTGGCAGTAGGTTCCAACCAGCCTCACAACTGCAAACCTTGTGTAACCATGCCAACCCAGGACCTCCACATCTGGCTTCTTCACTTGCTGGATCGTCTGAGACCAGCCACCTGGTCAGCTGATGAAATTGAAAACTATTACTGTCTGTAATAAAGCCCTTTGTGGGGAAAATCTCATTCTGATTGGCTAGGCCTGGCTCCCCAGTTGGTGGGCCTATGCTTTCCCAGGCCCACCCATGGCTGTGGGTCTAATTTATTTATTTCAATTGACGGATTTCCTTATGTGAACTGTAACTCAGTAAAATCATTGAAATTGTTGCATGTTGCGTATATATTTTTGTTCAGTGAATATTTTTGCATGTTTAGCTCACATAATATAATTTAAAAGTATGCATTAAGGTGTCTGTAATAAAAGAAATGCGGCAAAAATATATGTAAATGTATATATTTCTTTCAGATACAAACATACACATACGAACAACAACTTACAGACGCACGCAAACAACGACTACATCTCCTCTGCCCAGACCCGAAATGCTCACACCCCCATCCCTAGTGTCTGCATTATTGTTTGCGACATGGCCTTTGTACCAATTTGTTTTTCTCTGTTGCCCATGCTATTCCAATATTTCCATAATAAATCATTTGATTTTTCCATTGTGTTAATGGTCGCGGATTGATCGATTTCCAAGTTTTTAGTATACTTTTTCTCAAGATGAGTGATGAAGAAGAGAATCGTCCAGCCGATTGGGTATCTCACTACACCCCATATGCCATGACTTGAAATATGCAGACAGATGGATTAAAAGTAAATTAACATTGTAATACGTCTGACAGCCAACTTTCTAGCTCCGCCCATAACTTTTGGACTTTACAGCATACAGCAGAAAACTATAGATATACTAGTGGCACACATCTGACAAAATGTTTACCATCCACCTCTACCAATACAACAAGACAATAGCATAGGACAGGCTATAACGTTCTCTCACTTCACACCTTCACTTCCACTGAGCTAAACAGGGAAGGGGAGTTAAGTTAGTGAAAAGAAGTATGAATGTTGGTAATGAAGGATTTCCTGCTTTTGAAATGTGGCCTTATTTTTACACTGTTGCCACATTAAATATATTTTTATTTTAGTCAAGAAGATAAGATGAGCCAGACCAACCAACCACCCCTTTTGAGGTGGATCAGAGGTAGCAATCTCCTCTTTACCAGGTGGATGTTCCACAAGACTAAGAGATGATACAGGACTGTTTTTCAATTTCATTGACATTGCTGTGACCAACTGCTACATCATGTAGGAGGAACTCTGCCTATAAACAATATATTAGTTGGGGCTTTCCCTGTGCAATATGCATGAAGGTCAGTAGATGGAACCTAGTCCCACTAATGAGGGTGGGATCACTGGGGTGACCCTCAGTGACATTAGGAAGGGCTTTCACCTGTGGCATAACGTTTGAGGGACAGACATGAGAATTCTGTGTGATTGGGCTTTTTGTCCTGTTGAAAAACGGATGTGGACAGTAGTCCAAAAAAAGTACACAGAACTAAAAAATGAATGCATCATGCAACAATTTCAAGTATTTTACAGTTCATATAAGGAAATCAGTAAAAAAATGTAGTAAGCCCTAATCTGTGGATTTCACATGACTCGGAATACAGATATGCATCTGTTGGTCACAGATACCTTCAAATGAAAAGGTAGGGGCATGGATCAGAAAACCAGTCAGTATCTTGTGTGACCACCATCTGCCTCATGCAACGTGACACATCTCCTTTGAGTAGTGTTGATTATGGTCTGTCGAATGTTGTCCCACTCCTCTTCAATGGCTGTGCGAAGTTGCTGGATAATGGGTGACATGCCTGGTGAATATGCAGACCATGGAAGAACGGGGACATTTTCAGCTTCCAGGAATTGCCTACAGATCCTTGCGACGTGGGGCCGTGTATTATCATGCTGAAACATGAGGTGTTTGCGGCAGATGAATGGCACGACAATGGGCCTCAGGTTCTCATCACGGTATCTCTGTGCATTCACAATTCCCATTGATAAAATGCAATTGTGTTTGTTGTGATGGGGGTCACCTTGGGGTCATGATAGGGGCTGCACCAAATGATTGATGTATTATAATTATTGATTATGCTTATGTTGTATTAATAGAAGGGGAAGGGCTATAAGACCCCTCCTCCACTACATTTATAGGGTCCTGGACCACAGATTAGCAATATATGCATTATAAGGTTTAATACTGTTCCACAGTATATTCTAGTCTCTGCCTTTGATAAGAAACAGTCTGAGAGATGTGTGAGCCATTGCAGTCAAAACAGGGTGTCTGTGGCTAAAATAGACACATAGACACAGACCCCTGCAGGGGAGTAAATAGATAAGAGACAAGTCAGACACACCACTGTAAGCCACACAGGAATGGAAAATTACCGCTGAGCCCTTAGAAAACACGGGACTATTGTTCTCTCCTACAAGTTCAAATCCCCAAGGTACTAATATGTCATACTGCCCCTGAACATTGTTCCTAGGCCGTCATTGAAAATAAGAATTTGTTCTTAACTGACTTGCCTAGTTAAAAAAAGTTTGTATAACTGTGTATGCGTGGGCTTGGTCTCATGGGTAGAACGTGTAGGCAGTTACATCACTAGGGGTTGACTGCAAGCAGATTTTTCAGAACTTACTCTGAAACATTAATGCTGTGTTTCTGTTGTCAACTTCTGTCTGCACTTGCATTAATAAACGTTTGATTGATTTACTTAAAGAAGAAATTGTCTCATTGCTGATTTCACCAATAAGCCAATGATTAACAAGGAACAAGGAACCTACCCCAACAGTTGTCCTTAGCTTATACCATAACCCCACTCTGTTCACATATATGGATTCGACCAGAGAGGAAGAGTCGAAGCAAGAGGGATTTGCATTGTCCCCCCCCTTTTAAAAAGTTTTCTTGCACTAGCTCTATGCACACTCACTGGACTCTACCCAGACACACACACACACTACACTGACACTCCAACACACACATACTCACACACACACATACACACATACACACAAAACAAACACATTCATATTGACTCCACACACACACACACACTCACACATAGACACACGTTCACACTCTTTCACACTCTTCACATACGCTGCTGCTACTCTGTTAATTATCTATCCCGACTGCCTGGTCACTTTTACCCCTACTTACATGTACACATTACCTCTTACCTCAACTACCTCAACTACCTCGTACCCCTGCACATTGGCTCGCTAACAGTTGGTACTCCTTGTATATTGCCTCATTATTGTTATTTTTTCGTGTACACTATTTCCCTTTTTTTATTTAGGAAATGTGTCTTACTTTTTAACTCTTGCTGGGAAAGGGCTCGTAAATTAGCATTTCATGGCAAAGTCCTTATACATGTTGTGTTCAGTGCGTGTGACAAATAACATTTGATTTGATAACTAGGCCCCAAATCTTTGTATACGTTTTTTTCGCTCACCAAGCCAGGAGTTTTTGCATGGAGGTCAATGAGAGCGTTGAATTTGGTCAACAACCAAAAATTACAGATAATTTTCTGTGTGAGGCTTATTTGTAGTGATGGAAAACAGAGGCTTTCTTACGCTTTGAACACACAGACAGAGATTTTGCGCAAGATTGCACGCAGCATCATCTGGATATGTGTGCAACAAAAGTTCAACGTTCTCCTTCTGTTACCATTTCTGTCAAACCGTCTACGCATACACACCAAACGCACTGCAACTGCCTCTGCAACGATATGCACACATATCCACATATCCATATGATGCTGTGTACCATTTTGTATTTTGCACAAGGACGCTGTAGGTGTTTTTGAAGCGTGAAAGTCACTGAGCTCTTCAGTAAGGCCATTCTACTTCCAATGTCTGTCTATGGAGGTTGCATGGATGTGTGCTCGATTTTGTACACCTGTCAGCCACAAGTGTGGCTGAAATAGCCAAAACCACACATTTGAAGGTGTGTCCACATACACATACATGTATGTGTGTATATGTATATATATATATATATATATATATATAGATGCACATTCATTTCCAATGGAAGATGTGTTTGCCTTGCAGCATTGCGTTACAGCGTTCTGTGTGGTGCATATGTTGGATTTGTCGAATGCATGCATCAAACGGTATGTGTAGATGGCTTGACAGAAATAGTAGCAGAAGGTGAATGTTGAACTTTTGTTGCACACATATCCATACGATTCTGTGTACCATTTTGCGCCTGACACTGTAGATGTGATTGAGGTGTTTGTTAGATGCTTAACGATTTCGAGGCATGCCTTGGGGCTCCTGTATCAAAGGTAACGTCACTACTTGTTTGATCGAATATGAGTTTCGTAATGATTACGTTGTTACGAGTATACTGATATAAATAGGCTACGTAACATCCCGGCAACTTTGCGAAAAAATACTTTATGTCGAAGTTGTGCCTGTTGTTCACACGCTTATCTGCTCTCTCATTAGCAAGAATGGTCCGACCTGATCTTGCCCCGCTTAATTCCCCTACCTGAAAACACGCGATACCGTAAAGTGTTGTGTATTCACGCACAAAATTCAGGAGGAACCTGAAGCGCGGGTGACTTGACTTGGTTTTGCGAGTCTCGGCTCAATTGACCGCATATGATGATATGGCCACTCAAATCGGTTAATAAGGTTCGACATGTCACAGTAATAGCAGTAATAGCAGTAATATACAGATTAGCAGTAATACAGATTAGCAGTAATAGCAGTAATATACAGATTAGAATACAATATACATTAATTGACTGCATCTCTCTCTCATTTATTTCCAATTCAGAGTGTGAGGCGTGGCTCCTCCTAAAATAAGACTGCCTCTTTATAAAGATTGGCCAGACCTGCCCTGTTCTAGAACCGGGTAGTTCAGCGCTCCGGCGATTCTCAATAGATGCATGTCCGTCTCTTCGTACATTGCACAAGAAGAGTAGTCCTCTATTCCAATATCTTTCGGAACTGTTGTTGACATTAAACAGTGAAAAAAGTTAACATTTTGGAGTGATCATAAGGAGCTTATTTACCCAAACTTGTAGGTCCTCGTTAAAATTAAAGACTGTCCATCACGGATGTTCGACCTAACGAAGGAATGGAATCTGTCATTCGCCGGCTGCGGGTTCCTGGGGATTTATCACATCGGAGTGGCCAGCTGCCTGTCGGAACAAGCGCCCTACCTTATCAAAGGTGCCACCAAGATTTACGGGGCTTCAGCCGGTTCCCTCTCTGCCTCGATGCTCGCCAGCCAGGCATCCATAGGTAGGCTACAGTACCCTACTGTACGCTGGCCCTTGATTTGACCAGTTCCTGTCATCAGTTGATTGCCTGGAGGGGGACTTTTACGCACAAGGAGTAGTCCTCCCTTTCATGTGTTTAGGGCAACTTCAGATTCGCAGTCAAATTAATTTTCAAGAACAATAATTGATGGTCTTAACACATGGGGTGAAATGACTAACAATGCTGGAAGCTTTGCTCCTATGTAATAGATAGGTGATTATACATACTGGTGTTATAGGTTGAATTTAGAATTTTAAAATAGGCTACAGTTTTCTCATGTTATAAACTGCAAATGATTTATAATTGAGCCAAAATACCTGCCTGAAATATGGTAGTCTACCACTCATTGATCATATCACCACTGATAAATGGTCAGTTAAAGGACTATTAACCTATTGGTCCTCTGGATCAGAGGCCTTCCAATGGTAGTGATGGATCTCGCTGACTAGGGGCACACACACAATCGCGATTAAGAGTAAATATAACCTTGCATCACATAGAACTGACTTAGAGAGTAGTTCTTAGCTGAGTGTCTGTGCGATACCTGGCCTTTTCCACTTTCTCTTTATTTTGAACCCAATAACCTTATAGTCAAGAGAAACCTGCCAGGTTTCTTGGAATCAGTCCATACCTGTCCCAGTTGTATCATGTTTAAATGAGAGAGAGTGTTAAAAGAGGGTGAGAGATTGAAAGAAAGTGTGGAAGAGTAATAGAGGGAGGCATTTCGCTACACCTGCAATAACATCTGCTAAACACGTGTACGCGACCAATGAAAAAATAAATATGTATTTGACTTATAGAGTGAACAGTCAATATAGGAGTCATGAACCTCTTACCGCGGTGTGCTTCAACAGGGGTCCGCACAGAGCGTTTCTTGGTAGTCTTAAACAAATCTACTTTGAGACAAGAGTATACACCTCACACACGGTTATGGGCTTAAATTGAAGAATACACCTGTACCATGTATGATATAGAGATGAAATGTATTCCATTTTGAGCATGCATTGAGTTTATATACAGCATATCACAGGAGACTGAAATATAACAAAACGCCTGGTTTGTTCATTGAGCTGTATACTGAGGTGACTATTCAAAGATGCTCAGCTGGTCAATATCCCTTTCCAGTGATTCTGCAACATCTTGTCAACATGCGTCGGGATAACATTATACAGATATCTTATACCAATCTGACTGTATGTGCTTTTGTCCATACCAAAGCGTCAAAAACCTCTCCAAAATGTAAAATTGTGTAAAATCTTTCTGCAGCAATTTTATGGAGAAAAATTACATTCTTTGATGTACACAATACTTTTTTCATGTGTTCATGAATGTTTGTGTTTAGGCCCAGTGGCCAAAAAACTCCAAATACATTTACGGTTTTAGATAAAATATCTTACAGATATCTTCGAGGCCCTTTCTCTCTCTCTCTCATCATGTTACAAGCTAACAGGCACAGACCATAAAAGCCTCAAGCTCACTCAACTACACCTCCCCTTTTCCAGTTATGACCAGATAAGGATGTGGCTCCACTGAACTGACCAATCAGAGGTGAGGAGACTTGACAGGCAATGCACTATTGTGACCCCATCAACACCAACTTTTATATCACCGACAACAAGTACATCACCCCATGTAGTAGGGAGGGGTTAATTGCACAGGTCATGACAGTTGAGCTGTGTTGAACATGTAGCTCAGGGGTGTCAAAGTCAAATGGACGGAGGGCCAAATAAAAAAATCAGCTACAAGACGAGGGCCGGACTGTTCGAATGTTCATTGAAAAATTTTTAAATGACGCATATAGTCTAGTGAACCTAATTGAACCTACTGAAAACCTAACAAATATATTACAATATGATCAGATAAATAAAGCAATATTTTCTTATGGCTCTGTCAGTAATCTTTAATTTTCAACAGACACAAAAGACAAATTTCCTTTATATAAATATCCCCATAACATGAACATTAAATGAAAGAAACCGGTATTCAAGGCACCATCAGTAGACTATATTTTCTATTTTAGCAAAAGTGGGCTAAATTTACTTCAAAGAAAAAACAATAATAGCAATTTTCTATCATCCACTCAACTGAAATATTTTAAAAATATAATTGGATTGAAATACAAAAAATAAAGTGCAAAAATCTATTAATCAAAAACAACACTTTGTTTAAGGAGAAGTAACATGCAGTGAAAACAAATATTAAATTTTAACTTTTAAACTTGAACTGAGTAAAAACTCTAAATATGTGATTGCACAGTAATGTTCACTTGTTTGAGGTTGAGGGTGATACTTGGTGGTGTCCCATCTTTTCCACAAGTTCATCAATGTTCGGGGTAAGGCTCTGAGCTGAAGAAATCCTCAGAATTGAGTGGAGGTGTTCAGCAGTAAGTCGACTTCTGTGTGATGTTTTGTTCAGGTTCATCAAAGAAAACAGTTGTTCACACAGGTATGTGCTGCCAAACATAGACAACGTTTGAGCAGCCTGGATGCGCAGCTGGGGCATTGTGCCGGGGAGGAAACGGGCGAACTCCGCAGCACCCACTGCCGCATATTTTGCCCTCAGTGCATCATTGCATTGGAGGTCAATCAACTCCATTTGGAGGTTTGGTGGTGAGCTTTCCACGTCAACAGCAAATGGGTTACCGAGCAGTTCCAACCTGCTTTTTTGTGCTTCAAAGTCAGCAAATCGGCGTCGAAAGTCAGCGGCAAGCATACCTATTTTATCAGCCAACTGTGTGCTCGGGAACGCACTGGTAGAGAGCTTCTCTTTCATGGTCTGGCAGCTGGGAAAGTGGCTCAAATTTTCTTTCCGCATCTGCGTCTCCCACAGAGTCAGTTTGGTTTTAAATGCCTTCACTGTACTGTACATATCAGAGATGACACGATCCCGACCCTGCAGCTGCAAGTTTATTGCATTCAGATGACTCGTAATGTCACACAGAAAAGCCATTTCACACAGAAACATTTCGTCTCGGAGTTGTGTTGTGTCTTTCCCTTTGCTGTCCAAGAACAGACAAATCTCCTCACGAAGCTCGAAACATCTTTGAAGCACCTTTCCCTGGCTTAGCCATCGCACCTCTGTGTGATAAGGCAAATCACCATGCTCCGTTTCTAACTCCGTCAGAAATGCCTTGAACTGGCGGTGATTCAAACCTTTGGCTCTGATAAAGTTAACTGTGCGCGTGATGATGCTCATTACATGCTCCATTTTCAAGGCTTTACCGCACAACGCTTCCTGGTGTATGATACAATGATAAGCTGTCAGCTCACCTGTCGCGTTTTCCTCTTGCATCTTTTCCCGTATCTTCGCCACCAGTCCGCTCCTGTGTCCACACATCGCAGGTGCTCCGTCGGTTGTCAAACCCACGAGTTTTTCCCAAGGCAGCTCCATCTCATTTACACATCTTGACACCTCTTCATACAAATCATGCCCCGTAGTTGTGCCATGCATAGGACGTAAAGCCAAAAACTCCTCTGTCACGCTTAGGTTGGAGTCCACTCCGCGGATGAAAATTGACAACTGGGCAATGTCAGAAATGTCGGTGCTCTCATCCACAGCCAAGGAATATGCAATAAAATCTTTTCCCTTTTTCACAAGCTGCTCTTTTAGATTGATGGACAACTGGTCTACTCTCTCGGCAATGGTGTTTCTGCTCAGACTCACATTTAAAAAGAGTTGCCTTTTTTCTGGGCAAACTTCGTCACAAACTTTAATCATGCAGTTTTTGATGAAATCCCCCTCCGTAAATGGCCGGGCTGATTTAGCGATCTCTTCTGCCAAAATAAAACTGGCCTTTTGTAGCCTTTGTTCCATGTCCATATTCTTGTTTTTGTCCGCGTGTTTCGTTTCATAATGTCGTCTCAGATTATACTCTTTCAGTACCGCCACACTTTCTCCACACAGAAGACACACAGGTTTTCCAGCTACCTTCGTGAACATATACTCCGACTCCCACCTTGTTTGAAACCCCCGGTTCTCAGTATCCACCTTCCGTTTTGCCATTTTTGATGGGTATCTGAAAGTTAATTTTACTGTGATGCTGATGACTGCTGTGCCAATAAATATTGAAATGAAGCAGCCTACTGCTCGGTGCGTCACCTTTGCATTGTGGGAAATGTAGTATTGGTGCGTGTAAAAGATCTGCGGGCTGCCGGCTTGCTGCGGGCCGGTTCTAATAATAAATCAAGATCATCCCAGGGGCCGTAAAAAACCTTCTTGCGGGCCGGATGTGGCCCGCGGGCCTTGACTCTGACATATGTGATGTAGCTGTACCGAACCCAGGCCCACAGCCCATTTGAATTGTTTCAGCTTTACTCGATGGCGATGTTATACAGGCACTACAAATTCAGAGCAAAGGACAGGCAAGGGAAATACAGGTAGCCTGCCTTCATCTCACAGTAAAGGAGATGTACAGATACCAAAATATGTTTTTATGTGCATGCAAAGGGGAGCTCTGGTCAGGGACTCAGCTGCGGTGACTAGTAGTATTTATTTTTGTGTAATCCGGGGAGAGGTTGAATCTCAGAGATTCCTGATAGGTGAAATACAATAGTGTACATGTCTAGTATTTTTGGTCTTGGATTTAAAAAAGCCCTGGATAGCCTAAAGACACTATAAACAGGGGCCCTTGTTGGGATCACAATTGCTTGGCAGCATGTTCAGGATTTATTCATAAAGTGAGTCAGCAGGTTATAACAATTGAATAAATTAGATATTCAAAATAGTGCTTGCATAGACTATAAAGCGCTAATTCAGCCAGCCAAAAGTAACTGTGGTAGGTGAGAATGGAGGAGAGTGACTGGTGTGGATCAATTCATTCATCCTGCTTCTAGCTCCTAAGCAATTTTGCAAGTATTTTGTTTTTTTGCGTGTTATTTCTTAAATTATTAGCCCATAACATTTTTTGTGTTATTACAATACATACAGCCAAAAATAACTTTTGGATATCAGAGAGGCGATAACTTACCAGCATTACGACCAGAAATAAAATAAAATGTTAGTTGTCACATGTGCCGAATACAACCTTACCGTCAAATGCTTACTTACAAGCCCTTAATCAACAGTGCACTTCAAGAAATAGAGTTAAGAAAATATTTACTAAATAAACTAAAGTAAAAAATAAAATAAGAAGTAACACAATAAAATAACAATTCCGAGGCTATATACAGGGGGTACCGGTCAATGTGTGGGGGTTCAGCAATGTGCGCGGGTACCGGTTAGTCGAGGTAATTTGTACATGTAGGTAGGGGTACAACTTTCCCAAAATACGACTTTCTCAAAGTACGACTTTCCTAAATTGCATCCTTTGTTCGTACCTCCCAGGACAATTGAACTTATTCCAGAGGCTGTCCCAGGACTCCGCCAGCGGAGAAGAGAAGTGTATTTCTAGTCTGACTCAAGAGGCATGCACACCATCCACTGCCTCCGAGTATATTACTCGCCAATGTTCAGTCCCTGGACAATAAAGTAGATGAGCTCAGGGCGAGGATCTCCTTCAAGAGAGACATCAGAGACTGCAACATACTCTGTTTCACGGAATCATGGCTCTCTCTGGATATACTGTCCCCGTCCATACAGCCAGCTGGGTTCTCAGTACATCGCGCAGACAGGAATAAAGAACTCTCTGGGAGAAAGATAGGCGGTGGTGTATGTTTCATGATTAACTACTGATGTTGTGATTGTGATAACGTACAGAAACTCAAGTCCTTTTGTTCACCCGACCTAGAATACCTCACAATCAAATGTAGACCGTATTAGAGAATTCTCTTCGGTTATAGTCATAGCCGTGTATATTTCCCCTCAAGCCGATACCACGAAGGCCCTCAAGGAACTACACTGGACTTTGTGCAAAATAGAAACCACATATACTGAGGCCACATTTATTGTAGCTGGGGATTTTAACAATGCAACTTTGAGGACAACGCTACCGAAGTTCCAACACATTGCGTGTAGTAAGTGCTCTTCAAAAACTCTCAACCATTGTTACTCTCCCTCCCTCCATTCGGCAAATCAGATCCATTCTGCTCCTCCCTTCCTATAGGCAGACACTCAAACAGGAAGTACCCGTGCTAAGGTCTATTCAATGCTGGTCTGACCAATCGGAATCCATGCTTCAAGAGTGTTTTGATCACGAGAACTGGGATATGTTCCGGGTTGCCTCTGAGAATTACATTGACTTATCAATGGTCACAGTGGCTGAGTTCATCAGGAAGTGTATAGGAGATGTTGTTCCCACTTATTAAAGCCTACCCAAACCAAAAACCGTGGATAGATGGCAGCATTTGCAAAACTGGAGTGGCCATCACAAAGCAATAGAAGATTTGTGGGCAGAACTGAAAAGCATGTGCGAGCAAGGAGGCCTACAACCCTGAATCAGTTACACCTGCTCTGTCAGGAGGAATGGACCAAAATTCACCCAACTTATTGTGGGAAGCTTGTGGAAGGCTACCCGAAACATTTGACCCAAGTTAAACAATTTAAAGGCAATGCTACCAAATACTAATTGAGTGTTTGTAAACTTCACTGGGAATGTGATGAAAGAGAATCAGAAATAAATCATTCTCTCTACTACTTTTCTGACATTTGACATTCTTAAAATAAAGTGGTGATCCTAACTAACCTAAGACAGGGAATGTTTACTAGAATTAAATGTCAGGAATTGTGAAATACTGAGTTTAAATGTATTTGGCTAAGGTGTATGTAAATTT
Organism: Oncorhynchus mykiss; assembly: GCF_013265735.2. Classification (NCBI taxonomy): domain Eukaryota; kingdom Metazoa; phylum Chordata; class Actinopteri; order Salmoniformes; family Salmonidae; genus Oncorhynchus; species Oncorhynchus mykiss. The sequence goes on along the minus strand of NC_048585.1, from coordinate 27,642,029 downwards.
CCGCCTTCAACTGTAAAAGGAGTACCGGTACCGAATCAATGTGCTGGGGTACGAGGTAGTTGAGGTGATTTATGTACATGTAGGTAGGGGTAAAAGTGACTAGGCAATCAGAATAGATAATAAACAGTGTAGCAGCGTGTGAAAGTGTGTCTATGTGTGAGTGTTAGAGCATATGTAGTGTGTTTGTGTGTTTGTGTGTGTGTCACTGTAGTATGTGTGAGTGTGTGGGTGAGTCCAGTGAGTGTGCATAGAGCCACTGCAAGAGAGTCAGTGCAAAGAAGGGGGCCATTTGATAAACTATTACACTACTTCATTAGTTTCTTATCACTAATAGATTTTCTTTACTAGAACTCTGTCTGTGAGCATAAAAGTAGTAAGATACATTCCATCCAAGTGTAGATAAGACAAACACACATAACTAGCTCAGGACAGGTGCAGGGCAGTAAATAAGTAAAACTGGTGGAGAAATGTTTTTTTTGTGAGCTACAGATGACTGTCTAGTGCCCTTGAGAATCAATTTTCCTTTGAATAAAAACTATTAACCAATTCCTCCAAATGGAAGACCCTAACACAACTAACAGACTGTCTCTCCGTCCCTCCCCTACTCTAGCTAAGTGCTGTGAGGATGTGATCGAAACGGTCATGGATGCCCGGAAGCGTAACCTGGGTCCCCTCCACCCCTCCTTCAACCCGCTCAAGATCATCAGGTCGGGCCTGGAGCGCGACCTGCCCGCCAACGCTCACACACTCGCCTCCGGGAGGCTGTGTGTGTCACTCACTCGCGTGTCTGATGGACAAAACGTCATCGTGTCCGAGTTCAAGTCCAAGGAGGAGCTCATCCAGGTCAGTGTCCTCATTCAACCCACCTGGGCTGCTATTCACAAAACATATCCGAGTAGGAGTACTGATCTAGGATCGGTTTTGCCACTTAAATCATAATGGATTGGAGTTGGGACCTGATCGTAGATCAGCATTCCTACTATGAACAGTTGTGAATATGGGCCCTGAACACCCCTGAGCACTTGAGAGTTTTTCCACATCCCATACATATCCCAGAAATATTTGTCCTTTCAGCTACTGGCTCTGCCATTGACTGTTTACATTAGTTGTATGGGTTGGACTGTGTAACATCTCTCTCTGGTGTGTCTACAGGCGCTGCTGTGTAGCTGTTTCATCCCCATATACTGTGGCCTGATCCCCCCATCCTTCCAAGGAGTGGTAAGTGCCCAAGGCCCTAATGTCTCAACTGCTTTCTTACGTTTCCTTGAACACGGTTTCCTTAATTTCCAAGAAAAATCAGCAAATGTTGGACTGAGGTTATTATGGTCTTTAAGATGCCTTTATTGCTCAGGTCATAGTCATAAGGAGGCTATAGGTTCAAGTGTTGCACAATGATTCTGTTCGTGTGTATTTCTGTCTGTCTGTCTGTCGGTCTGTGTATACACTCTGGTACTTGTCCATTTGTCAATCTACCTTACCCTAGTAGCTAATCAACCCGTGGACCATTTTCCAGGTCAGTGATGTATTTTATGTATATATATATATATATATATACATATATACACACTACATGACCAAAAGTACGTGGACACCTGCTCGTCATGGGCTTTCATTTGGAGTTGTCACCCCCCTGCTGCTATAACAGCCTCCACTTTTTTGGGAAGGCTTTCAACCGATGTTGGAACATTGCTGAGGGGACTTGCTTCCACTGATGTTGGGCGGTTAGGCCTGGCTCGCAGTCGGCATTCCAATTCATCCCAAAGGTGTTTGATAGAGTTAAGGTCAGGGCTCTGTGCAGGCAAGTCAAGTTCTTCCACACCGATCTCGACAAACCATTTCCCTATGGACCTCACTTTGTAAACGGGGGCATTGTCATGCTGAAACAGGAATTAAGATTTCCCTTCACTGGAACTAAGGTGCCTAGCCCAAACCATAAAAACAGCCTCAGACCATTATTCATCCTCCACCAAACTTTACAGTTGGCACTATACATTGAGGCAGGTAGTGTTCTCCTGGCATCTGCCAAAGACAGATTCGTCCTTCGGACTGCCAGATGGTGAAGCGTGATTTCCACTGCTCCAGAATCCAATGGCGGTGAGCTTTACAGCACTCCAACCAACGCTTGGCGTTGCGCAAGGTGAACTTAGGCTTGTGTGCGGATGCTCGGCCATGGAGCTTTTTATGAAGCTCCAGATGAACAGTTTTTGTGCCGACTTTGCTTCCAGAGGCAGTTTGGAACTCAGTGGTGTGTTTTGCAACCAAGGACAGACAATTTCTATGCACTACGTGCTTCAGCACTCGGCGGTCCCGTTCTGTGAGCTTGTGTGGCCTACCACTTCGCGGCTGAGCCGTTGGTTGCTCCTAGAATTTTCCACTTCCCAATAACAGCACATATAGTGTATTTCCGTTTGAGGATTATTTAGAGCCTGGAATAAACGAAAAAGGGCCAACTATAATTAACTTGTAAAAAGATGTTGCTTCTATGTGGTAAATGGCATGTGTGTTTATAGATTGTGTATAGGCTTGTCTCCCATATGAATATTCTCTTTGTGCCAGACTGGGTTGAAATTACTTCTGTTTCTTTTTTTCTTTTTTTTTCTGTATTTATTTATCTGTATATGTATGTATGTATGTATGTATGTATGTATGTATGTATGTATGTATGTATGTATGTATGTATGCATGTGTATATGTATGTGTATATGTATGTATGTATGCATGTGTATATGTATGTATGTATGTATGTATGTATGTATGTATGTATGTATGTATGCATGTGTATATGTATGTGTATATGTATGTATGTATGCATGTGTATATGTATGTGTATATGTATGTATGTATGCATGTGTATATGTATGTATGTATGTATGTATGTATGTATGTATGTATGTATGTATGTATGTATGTATGTATGCATGTATGCATGTGTATATGTATGTATGTATGCATGTGTATATGTATGTATGTATGTATGTATGTATGTATGTATGCATGTGTATATGTATGTATGTATGTATGTATGTATGTATGTATGTATGTATGCATGTATGCATGTGTATATGTATGTATGTATGCATGTGTATATGTATGTATGTATGCATGTGTATATGTATGTATGCATGTGTATATGTATGCATGTATGCATGTGTATATGTATGTATGTATGCATGTGTATATGTATGTATGCATGTGTATATGTATGTATGTATGCATGTGTATATGTATGCATGTATGCATGTGTATATGTATGTATGTATGCATGTGTATATGTATGTATGTATGCATGTGTATATGTATGTATGTATGCATGTGTATATGTATGTATGTATGCATGTGTATATGTATGTATGTATGCATGTGTATATGTATGCATGTATGCATGTGTATATGTATGTATGTATGCATGTGTATATGTATGTATGCATGTGTATATGTATGCATGTATGCATGTGTATATGTATGCATGTATGCATGTGTATATGTATGTATGTATGCATGTGTATATGTATGTATGTATGCATGTGTATATGTACAGTGTGTATGTACAGTATGTATGTATGTATATTATTTTACTGCTCTAGGGATGTAATTATTGCTTGGATAACCTTATTTACTATTATGTTTTGATTTTTACCGTACATTTCTTTTTCACTCTTTATGCGATACCCAATGCAGAGAACACAGGAAGAAGGGTTATCATTTAATTACCATAGTGAATTTTTGTAATGTTTGTTTATGTGTCAATTAATCCCATAAGGGATGGGTTGCCAATTGGCGATTTGACACAAAATAACATTTCAGTAATTCATTCATACAGTTGACCGGTCAGCTCTAGCAGGGCAGAAATTTGATGAACTGACTTGTTGGAAAGGTGGCGTCCTATGACGGTGCCATATTGAAAGTCACTGAGCTCGTCAGTAAGGCCATTCTAATTCCAATGTTTGTCTATGGAGATTGCATGGCGGTGTGCTCGATTTTATACACTTGTCACCAAGTAGCTGAAATAGCCAAATCCACAAATTCTAATGGGTGTCCACATACTTTTGTATATATAGTGTACTTCCAGACTGGCTTCTGGCCTCAGCAGATTTGGACCAGGAAGTCCAGGGTGGCTCCATTCTAAACTGAGTCACTAGGACATAGGAGCGCAGTCCTACAAAACATCAACTACCATATAGCACTGACCTATTTAGGTATTCTCTCTCTCGTACCATTCTGGCTCAGGGCCAAGTCTACACTGTGACTGAACACATTAACACACAGACCTGTCTAATATGCTGACCACACCGCCTGCGTTGCATGGGCTGCAAAATAAATGTACACATGCATGTTATTCAATCATTTCATCTAAACTGCTCGCACGCGTCAATGAGCGTCTGCGTAGCCAGGTTGGTTACCAACCGCCATGTAAAGCCCACAGAAGAAGACTGAAGGAGGAGAGATTACTAGAAACTAACTAGGCCTTCCCTTTTATCTGTGGATTAATGGTGGGAGTAGAGAACACACGATTATGTGGGACTCAAAATGGGTCCAAATTCTACAATGATCCAGAAAAATAGATCTAGGTGCATTTCAGGTAAACTAACAACTCAATGTTTTTGCCAACCTCACTGCCAAATTGAGTCTTAATCTGGTTTTGAAACTGATATCCTTTTTTCCCTCAGATGTTCTAAGCGTTTTACACTAGAAACATTTCAATTCATTCACAAATCTGTACTTGAAATGGAGCTGCATCGTGCAATTACATAAGACTGGCAAAGTTGATTAATTCTCCAAATAGTACTGTCGGTCTGTTTGGTCATGATTTGACAGTGAGGAGAAGCTGGTTTAGGGGAAATCTTCTGCTGACACGCCACACCTAATATGCCCTCAAGGAAAATTTTTCCTTGAATATGTCGTATCGTATACATTCGATTTCATTGACAACCGAGTTGGGTTAAGTGACATGTTATTTTTAGCAGAAGATAGGCGGAGGCAGTCAACCAATATTTATAATGTATTTTCCAAATACTATTATTTACTTCCTCTCTCCTCAAGATACCTAGGGGTATCTGTCAGTGCTTTAATGGCCTATGAGCTTGATCCATTTCTGTATCGAGCACAGGGCAATTGAAAGAGAGTGACCCGGCTCTACATATTTTACTAGTTTGTGACTCACTAACACACCTCCCCCGGTTAGAGGGAATAAAACAGCCCAGAGTCAACACACACAGGAACTTTAATCATACACAGGAGAAGATGTACATGGGTATGGTTCTGTAATGGACAGAAATCGAGAGGGAGTAAATATGCTATACAGGAGAAATATACTGTCCTGAATAGATATTTTCAGAGCACGATATAATGGGGTATGGGATTAAACAACAAGGACTGTACCTAACAATGACCTAATAACCATGTATTACATAGTAACACCAGATGAATGACTAGCGTGGCAATAGCACAGTAAAACCAATGACAAGGACTGTATGTTATACAAATAGTTGCACAGCAACACACAAGAGCAAGGACTCGTCATTGCATACAATATCAGTAGTAACATAATAATAACAGGAATGAGAACTACATGGAATACTGCTACTCTAGTACATACTACAATGATAACAGCAACATCAATTTACTTTGTAGTCACAAATCGTATGCACATCTGTTCACCCACACTCACAGACTGGAATAACGCAGTTTAGGTACAGGGCAATATTTACTCCCTTGGAGAGCGTGAGTAAGGCTGGCTAGCCAATCAGGGCCTGGAGAGACTGCAGGGCTAGAACGTGCAAAGATTTGAGACACATGGCTATTGTCTGATTGGCTGAAGCCATGAACTGGAGGAGATATTGATATCTCAGGTGAGGGGGACGAAGGGTGAGGATGGGTGAAATTCAGACAGCGCGGCTCCAGAAAGCAAATAAACAAATGCTTACACAAAACAGTGAAATAGCGCCCTTGGTAGGGGGATTCTTTAACAGCTATATTGATGTGTCTTGCCTCTTAGAGAAGATTTATCTGGCATTCATTCTAAGTTGGTAGCCTTTATACTGTACAAGAGATGTAGAACAGTCATCTCTGTCAGCCCTGAGACACCTTGACCACAGTATGCCCGGGGTCTTGTTCTGTGGAGAGGCTGTGGTCCTGATGTAAGTTGTGCATGGTTCCAAAAACACCCAAGTATTCTCACTTTCGCTCTCCCTCCTCCCTCTCTCCCCCCTCTTCTCTCTCAGCGTTATGTGGATGGGGGGATCAGTGACAACCTTCCTCAGTCAGAGCTGAAGAACACCATCACCATCTCTCCGTTCTCAGGCGAAAGCGACATCTGTCCCCGGGACACCTCCTTCAACTTCCACGAGCTTCGTTTCACCAACACCTCCATCCGGTTGAACCTGAGCAACATGTACCACCTCAGCAAGGCCCTGTTCCCCCCAGAACCCAAGGTACACACTTAGCACCCTTTCTTCTATCTAGAACCTAAACGGGTTCTTTGGCTGTCCACATAGGACTCTTTGAAGAAACCTTTTTAGTTCCAAGTAGAACCATTTTGGGTTCCATGTAGAACCCTTTCCACAGAGGGTTCGACCTGGAACCAAAAAGGGTTCTCCTATGAGGACAGCCGAAAAACTCTTTTGCAACCCATTTTTTTAAGAGTGTAGGACGCCCGCTATGACTGCTTACCAATGTGTTATTTATGTGTTATGAATGTGTTATGAAGTCCTTATGTAGGCCCTGTTGCCGAAGGTAGGATGGAGGATCAGGATGCTCCTTAGTCCCATTCATTAGATGGGTTGTTTATGACTACTTGTAAATGCCTTATGTATGGGTTATGAATGTGTTATGAAATGTTTGGGTTACGGTGTGTAACTCCGGGTTCCCTGAAAGAGTCGAGGGAGGCATCTCACTATGGGACACACCCTCTTCTGCGGGTCATTGGTTAAAGTTTTATTCAATCACGCCTAACAGGCCAATCAGAGCTTTGTGGGTGTATGCATTGCATGTCTATATAACACACTGCACTGCTCTGGTTTCCTCATTCTCAGAACTACCTATTAGACAAGTGCAATCTGGTGTGATGTCTCCCTCATCTCCTACACTGAACTGGGGTTACATACTGTAATCCAACGTTTTCTTTCACTCGACTCGGTTCGACATCTCACAATGGCATACTTGCAAAATGCACCGATTGCCAATAGTCAGTATCCTGAGAAGCCCGTTTTGGAACATGGTAATGTACCTGATCCATCCTACTCAGCTCCAGCACCAAGGATTGTGTGCACCAGGGAAGGCGCAGTAACGTCCAGGTGATAGAACCTCACCAAGTTGTGAGGGGAAGCTCAACTATCCGCCACACAAATCACCAAGACGGAGATGCCTCTGAACAGTGGCAATTCCTATAGTGGAATGTGCCCGAACACCCAGGGGAGACTGCAATCCCTGACAACTGTATGCCTTGGTGATAGTCTCCACTACCCACTGGGAGAGGCGTTGTTTGGGCAAAGCCCTTCCCAGAGCAGGATTGCTGAAGCAAACAAACAGTTAGTCACAACTCCGGAATGGCCTAGTACTGTCTATGTAGATGCGCAGTGTGCGCACCGGACACAACTTGTTAAGGCACTGCTGCTCTGGAAAAGAGAACAGCGGAGGGTGGAGGGGAAAGAGGTCAGTGGCTTGACAATAATAAGTCATGGGAATGACCTTAGGAATGAATGCAGCGTGAGGCTGTATCATAACCTTGGAGTAGTCAGGGGCAAACTGAGTGCATGAAGGATGAACCGAGAGCGGATGAAGGTCTCTAACGCCTTGCCCTTGTCGAAAAATTCCTGTAGGAAGGAGAGAACGGCAGGGAAGGAACACTGAAAGGACACCAACTCTTGTCTCGAACACAACCTCTCAAATACCCTCCACCTCTTGTAGAAGGAGCTGTGGTGCTCTGAATTGTGGCAACCACGCTCGGAGGCAAGCCCGCCGAGTCTAAGTTGGACCTCTCACAGGTCAGGCTCAGAGATCCATCAGCTCGGGATGAGGGTGGAATATTTTGCCTTGCTCTTGGGATAGCAGATCCCTGAGCTGTGGGAGGCGCCATGGTTGCCCGTACAGGAGAGGTACAATCTCCGTCAGCCATGGCTTCCCGGGCAATGCGGAGCTATCAGGATGAGGGATAGACTGTTTGCTCTCACTCTGTTCAGAGTAGGGGGGGTCAGGCCCACTGGAGGGAAGGCGTACAGAAGCACGTCTGGCCACTTGTGGGCCAGCGCGTTCACGCCTAGAAGAGCATTGTGATCTCTCATCACGAAGAACACACGACAGGGAACATTGTCCTGCACTGCGAACAGATCGATGGCAACCCTGCCTTAACGCCCCGACACCTCCTTGATGACTTCAGGATGATGTCACCACTCCCCTGGTAGGCGGTTCCCCCACGACAGTAAATCTGCACTTCAGCTTAGTCTACATGGCATGTGTTGCTCCGAGAGACAACAGATGGTCGGTGCTCCAGAGCAAGACCTCTTTCGCTAGAGAGTGAAGTTGATAGGAGCATGTTACTTCTTGTCGGTTGATATATGCCAATGTAGACGTATTGTCTGAGCTGATCAGGACATGTTGGCCCTGTAAGAATGGACTGAAGTGCGTGAGGCCTGGTAACACAGCATAGAGCTTGAAAACATTGATATGGGCTGTACTCATAGAGTCTGACCATATGCCGTTCACCGTACGCCCTTCGTGGACTGCCCCCATCCCTGTAGTGATGCCTCCTTTGTCACTTCTTTACGGTGAAGACTCTCCCAGTAGGGCAGCCCCGCGTCAAGAGGGATGGATCTTTCCAGTATTGAAGTGCCGATATACACTTTGCAGAGAGAAGCACGCACCTGTGCTGGTGGAGAGACGGGTCCAAGTGGAGTGAGGTCACCCATTGCTTGAAGTCTCATGAGGAGGAGACCAAGCGGAACATCCACAATCATGGAGGCCATGAGCCCAAGAAGCTTCAGACACATCCATTACGTGACTGATGTTGCTGGGCAAAACACAGTGGCGAAAAGCCGTCGCTGTCTCCACGGTGAGGGCTGCTCAACAGGCTACAGAGTCCAGAGACAATCCCTAAAATATTTTCTGCTGGTTCGATAAGGCGTAAGCTTTTGGCACAATTTATCCTGAAGCCTAGAGCGAGCAGGTGTGACAATAGCTGGGCTATGTGCTCCGTTGCCTGCACCCGAGTGTCCACGCAGATCAACACGTCAGATCAACCATCGAAATCTGTAGACTTTCAGATACTTGTTGAGGTGCTGCAAATCCAGGATCCCCTTTTTTTTTGGGGGGGGGGGGGGGGGGGGGGGCGGGGGGGGACCAAGAAATAATGTCTGAATAAGCCCTGGTGAGCTTCCTCCCTCAGCACCACGCGTGTGGCTCCCTTGGCCAACAGAGACTGTTTCTCATCTCTAAGGATTCGGGCCGCTGTACTATTCCCATGAAAAGCGGGGGGGGGGGCCCTGCGAATTGTAGTCTGTACCCCTGGTCTACAGTGCATGGGACCCAAGGGTAGACTGCACTCGTGCCCCACTGCTCTCTGTGAGATGTAAGGGAACCCGCCTGACCCTTGGTGGGGATGAGGAGCCCTGTGGCAGTCACCCCACTTGGGGCAACTCCACATGTGGGCAACCTGTCTTGTGGAAGAGACAATGACACCCTCAAGAAGTTGGTTGTTTTGCATGGGAACATTCTGAACCATCACCCTCAGCCTGTGGGCCTGGATGTGATGGGAGCTCTTTATTTGAGAACTATACTTGGGGAAGAGTAGTGTTGACCCGCCCCAACGAGGGCTTATGGATCTTGATGGGAGCTCCTGTGCAACACCTTTACCATGTGTAAATGAGCTTGTGTGACCTCACACAGGACTCTGAGGAGACTCTGGTCGCCAAGGTCAAAGGAACTCTGCTGGATCTTCGAGCCCCGCACCTAGCACTAGGTGTGCCACTTCTTCCCCTTCCCTCCAGGTGAAGCCGAGGTAGTCTCCGCTGCTCGTTGCTTGGAGTGACATCTGTGCTCTGAGGCACCGTGTTGCTGGTGAGCGTGCTGCTGGTGAGTGGACTGTGTCTGTCTGAAGAAACAGCACCGCTCGTGCTAGTCAAACAAACCAGAATTGCGGTTTAGCCCAGAGGTTGCTAGTGTCGTGGAGAATCGTTTCAAAATATAACACTTACAACAACTTGTGAATTCAATATAGGCTTTTAATACAAACATATCAGTAGCCTAGATGTTCCGTAGAACACACACTTTCCCAGAGCACTGGCTCTGTATTTATACACACACAGCATATGAGTCCATTCCATATGTTTATGAAGTTACTTCCCTCAGGTCATCTGCCACCATTATCTTTCAGTTCAGGCTTCCTGCTTGTTCATGCCCAATAACGCCTATATCCGCTCTTGATTAGATTATGATTAGATTATAATGGTGGCAGGACCCTTTCGTGTCCTATGAATGATATATGTACTATGTCTATAGTCCATCTGTTGGTCATTTGGCTGACACCCTCCTTTGTGTGTCCCTCTGACCTCGGTATGTCCAGCTGTCCTATGCACTCATGGCCTTGCTTTGGTTTCCTGTCCTCTACAATAGACAATGCACTTTACCCTAAGCATTTATGCATTTAATGGCTTTGGCCATTATGTCTGTTATTTCTTGGTTTCCTGTTTTTACCAGAATGGCAAATGCACTCTAAGTGTGTCCTCTTCCTCTTGTGGTCTAATGTGCACCTTTGCTCTACAGTATTATGTTTGTCCCTATATGTACCGTTTGCGCCCACACTAGCTAAAACACCAGTGGTGCCGTTAGCCCACTAACAAGCCAAGACACTCGAAAATTCAGCTAGCTAACTGCGAACAGTGGGAACTGATGGAGAGCTAGAAGTAGAAACATTTGTGGGAACCTGCTATTAGTGGGATGTTAAAGCAGTACAGCTAGCTAGCTAACAAAGCCAATTGTTTGTAAGCCAGGCAACATGTGTACTGTAGCTAGCAGATGACAAAAAGCTCTGCTGACAAGCTAACTGAGGTAACTTCAATTGGTAAAGTGAAGCTGAAGTTAGCAGAATTTCTGAAAATAGAAAATAAGGAACTCGATGCTCCGTGGTGGGGTGGTAACCCACACCGAAAACTGAAAGAAAACCTTATTTAGGTACCCTTGAAATAGTAGTTTTCCATGGTTCTAAACATTCTATTTACTTTTCTATAGGAGAGTCTAGTGGTCTGGTATGGGTGACTGGACACCTTATAACTTGACCCCTGACCTCCCACTATCATATTTCCTAATTATATAACCCCAACTTCCTCCTACCCTCACTCCCCATACAGTACTTCCTATCTAAACATTAACCTGCCCTGTCCCTCCCCAACTCCACAGTGATCAGTACTGGCAGGACATTATTGGCTTCTGTTATTGTTGATACATTCCCTGCGTTCCTCATTCTCCTTCACTGTCTGGAAAATGACATGGGAGTCAACTTTTAGCGCGAGGTGAACTTATCCCTCTTTGAGGTTGATCTGTGTCTCTTAGTTTAGTTTATGTTAGTTTATGTGTTATTATTGTTGCTGAAATCCAAGATCTGCCACCATCTTTTGCCTTCATGGAATGTTGTGTTTTCTGGAATTGTAGGATTATGTAATCCCTGTGGCCACAAATCCCACTGACAGAGTCATGTGCAGGGACCCTACTTAGAACAAGGAACTGTGTTTTTTTTTGACTCAGGCGCCTTTACATTTGACATGACCTTTACATGACATGCACACACATTCACACAAACTAAACCCTTAATTTTCCTTCACATGTACTAGTGTTTAACCAACTCTGACTAACTTCACACACACAGGCTGTGTACGAATGCCCATACTTTAATCAAATAAAATGTAATTTGTCACATACACATGGTTAGCAGATGTTAATGCGAGTGTAGCGAAGTGCTTGTGCTTCTAGTTCCGACAGTGCGGTAATATCGAACAAGTAATCTAACAATTCCTCAACAACTACCTAATATACAGGGATCTAAAGGGATGGAATAAGAATATGTACATATAAATATATGGATGAGCGATGGCCGAGCGGCATAGGCAAGATGCAATAGATGGTATAAGATACTGGATATACATATGAGATGAGTAATGTTAGATATGTAAACATTATTAAAGTGGCATTGTTTAAAGTGACTAGTGATCCCATTTATTAAAGTGGTCAATGATTTGAGTCTCTATGCAGGCAGCATCCTCTCTGAGTTAGTGATTGCTATTTAGCAGTCTGATGACCTTGAGATAGAAGCTGTTTTTCAGTCTCTCGGTCCCAGTTATGATGCACATGTACTGACCTCACCTTCTGGATGGTAGTGGGGTGAACAGGCAGTGGCTCGGGTGGTTGTTGTCCTTGATGATCTTTTTGGCCTTCCTGTGACATCGGGTGCTGTAGATGTCCTGGAGGGCAGGCGGTTTGCCCCCGGTGATGCGCTGTGCAGACCGCACCACCCTCTGGAGAGCCTTGCAGTTGAGGGCGGTGCAGTTGCCTTTCCGGGCAGTGATACAGCCTGACAGGATGTTCTCAATTATGCATCTGTAAAAGTTTGTCCGGGTTATAGGTGACAAGCCAAATTTCTTCAACCTCCGAGTGCCCTCACCTCCTCCCTGTAGGCTGTCTTGTCGTTATTGGTAATCAAGCCCACTATTGTTGTGTCGTCTGCAAACTTGATGATTGAGTTGGAGGTGTGAATGGCCATGCAGTCATGGGTGAAAAGGGAGTACAGGAGGGGGCTGAGCAGGCACCCTTGTGGGGCCCCAGTGTGAGGGTCAGTGAAGTGGAGATGTTGTTTCCTACCTTCACCACCTGGCATCGTCTGTGGACCTGCTGGGGCGGTATGCAAACTGAAGTGGGTCTAGGGTGGCAGGTAAGGTGGAGGTGATATGATCCTTGACTAGTCTCTCAAAGCACTTCATGATGACAGAAGGGAGTGCTACGGGGTGGTAGTCATCTAGTTCAGTTATCTTTGATATCTTGGCTACAGGAACAATCGTGGCCATCTTGAAGCATGTGGGAACTGCAGACTGAGATAGGGAGCGATTGAATATGTCCATAAACACACCAGCCAGCTGGTCTGCGCATGCTCTGAGTAAGCGGCTATGGATGCTTTGCGGGCCAGCAGCCTTGCAAGGGTTAACATGAATTTTGGCCCATTGCTCCTGACAGAGCTGGTGTAATTGAGTAAGGTTTGTAGGCCTCCTTGCTCACACACACCTTTTCAGTTCTGCCCACAAATTGTCTATAGGCTTGAGGTCAGGGCTTTGTGATGGCCACTCCAATACCTTGACTTTGTTGTCCTTAAGCCATTTTGCCACAACTTTGGAAGTATGCTTGGGGTCATTGTCCATTTGGAAGACCCATTTGCGACCAAACTTTAACCTCCTGATTGATGTCTTGAGATGTTGCTTCAATATATCCACAGAATTTTCCTACCTCATGATGCCATCTATTTTGTGAATTACACCAGTCCCTTCTGCAGCAAAGCACCCTCACAACATGATGCTGCCACCCTCGTGCTTCACGGTTGGGATAGTGTTCTTCGGCTTGCAAGCCGCCCCCTTTTTCCTCCAAACATAACAATGGTCATTATTGCCAAACAGTTCTATTTTTGTTTCATCAGACCAGAGGACATTTCTCCAAAAAGTATCAGCAATAACATGATTGCTAATCAGTAAGTGAAATTGTAATAGTTATAACACATGACATGATGAATGTGTCTGAGCCGTTGCCCTGTATTTTGTGTGGTTATATATCGGTTGTTATATGATTAACAAAATCTCGGCCTTATGGGTATCCTCTGTCTCTTTTACATGAGCAGTATATTTATTCAATCTATCTCTTGCATATGATCCCCTACCTCAATAGGTACGATCTATGTGTTTTCTTTGACAGGTCATGGCAGAGATATGTCAGAGTGGCTACAAGGACACCCTTCGCTTTCTTGAGGAGAACCGTGAGTATTACCATGTTGCCTTTGACAGTAATAGTGGGCTGTGCTAAGATCATAAGCTACTGTGACATATACGCAGTGAGCATCAATGATGTCAATTGTACAGGGTTCAAAATGAAGTGTAAAGTAAACCAGCACTAATTTCCATTTCCATTATGGTAAACCAACACTTATTTATGGTGTAATATTTGTATAGACGGATTGGCTGAAAACATCAGTAAAAGGTGCGCGCATCGATGGTGCGAGAAGCCGTGCTTTGTTATGATTCTGAACAGTCAGATAGCTAGCAACAATGACAAGAAGCTGTCGTGTGGGGACTCGTAGGTGGCTTGTTTCATCTAGTTTAATCTTGATTACCATTTCTTGTTTTTAGGTGTTTTAACTGATTTCATGTCAATGCTACTATGGCTAGCTAGCTAACCAACAACTGTAACAATGTATTTGAGAGACAACAGATGCTCATTGTGCAAATGTATTTATGGTTTCAATAAACATTGAGACAAAAACAATCTAAGCCAACCCTGTCTGTTTTGCCCCATAGTTGCCACGCACCGTTTTTTGTGCTAAACAAACAACTAATCTATGTTGTATTACAAAGATTATTAATGTATCGTTTATGTTGTCAGATCTGCTAAAGCTGGAGTGTCCGACTGCCGGCCCCAACCTATCAGAAGCCACCTGCTGCTGCAAGCCCGTCGCCATGGAAACCACTAAGAACGGGATGTTCTGGCGGCTACGCCTCCTGAGGAAGCAACACTGGTGTTTGGATGAGCATATTGTTGACAACCTGCCAACCCAAATCAAGAAAGGTAGATAGGAGGTCATCCTAGACCAGGGATGGGCAACTTGCGTCCCGCGCCATTTTGTAGGCCTACGTATCAATTTCCCCCCCAAAATGTTTATATATATACCGTTCAAAAGTTTGGGGTCACTTAGAAATGTCCTTGTTTTTGAAAGAAAAGAAACAGATAATTTTTTTAAATGGAATATCTACATAGGCATACAGAAGCCCATTATCAGCAACCATCACTCCTGTGTTCCAATGGCACGTTGTGTTAGCTAATCCAAGTTTATCATTTTGAAAGGCTAATTGATCATTAGAAAACCCTTTTGCAATTATGTTAGTTAATTAGTTACTATTTAATTCAGGCGGATGAATTACCTGATGCATGACAAAAAGTCACCACCAGGCTGATGGATACATGAAATGGCGGTACAATTTAATAAATGCAGACATGGTGTGCGCTACGTCATCATGACCAGTCTTTTAGCCGCAAAAAGTCAGTTTAATGGAAACACATCTCTGGTGGGAAAATGCGCATATTGTTTTATGCAGATTTTAGAAGATTCACATGAAAATCTGTCACAGATTGGATGGAAACTTAGCTACTGGCAGTCACTCAATTAGCCCATGTCAGCAATTCTTGGGGGGGGATTGATAAATTCTAGTTTAGCCAGCTATCTAAACTTGCAGTAATCATGATCATCGTCGAATTACCGATCAGGGAGCCCCCATTGATTTTGTTAGTCACTCAGATATAAAAACTTTAAAAACTGCAAAATCTTCTCTCCGCCCCATGGAAAAATGTGTAGAATTGTAGCAAACGTGGTTTAAAACTGCAACATTTTCTCTACGCCCCATGGCAGAATGTGTAGATTTGCAGGAACTTAGCTCTTAAAATGCTATTTTCCCCCTCCTCTGTCAAGAGGGGGGATGCTTAAATGTTTCACTTGCAAGGTGGGAGCCCCCCCCCCAATTAAAAAAAAACTTACGGCCACCTAAAGGCTAGGGCTGTCTCTGACTGCATGTGTGGGCATGGATGTATGTATGCAGACCTGCGAGTTCCGATTTTTTTGTGGCCACCACGGCCCCACCCCCATCAAAGTTGCCCATCCCTGACCTAGACTTTCCAATATTTTCTGCTCAAAGCTGTTAAAAGCTGTTGTTACCTAGTTATAACATTGTGTTGTCACTATGCTATTGTCAGTGACATGTGATTGATTATGTGTCACTGAAAGTGATCTGAGGCTGTGCCCGTATCAGCGAAGTGTGACATATTGTGTCTCTATGACTGTAGTGTTCTGTGAGGCGTGCCAGCAGAAGCCTGGTCTGTATGCTCAGGTGTCTGAGATGCTGCTGGTCAGAGTGGCCTCCTACATGCTCCTGCCCTGCACACTACCTGTGGTATCAGCCTACTCAGTGGGCAAGAGGTAAGACGACATTGTATACCACTACTAGTGCTACCTACCACAAACTAACAAGCCCTCAATGGCAACAGTAACGCAAACAAATCATCTTCTAAAAAGCCCAGTAATAGCCTTTAGCATAACTAGCCTTTAGCATAACTAGCCTTTAGCATACAGCAGCCTCATTAGCCCACCACAACAACCAAATAACTACCCTCTGTTCTATTGGCGAACGTGCAATCACTGGAAAATAAACTGAATGAGCTCTGTTGGAGACTATCCTATCAACGTGATCTGAAGAACTGTAATATCCTATATCTCTCAGTTGTGGCCGAACAAGGACATGGTAAATTAAATCTAGCTGGACAGAACGGTGGCATCGGAGACGCTCAGAGTTCACCCTCGCCCTCCATTTGGCAATTCTCACCATAACTCTATCCTCCTGTTTCGTGCTTACAAGCAAAAACTCAAACAGGAAGTACCAGTGAAGCGCAAAATATTGAAGTGGTCCAATGAGGCGGATGCTACGCTGCAGCACTTTTTCGCTAGCACAGACTGGAATATGTTCCAGGACTGTGGAGCAGGTCGAGAGCTTCAAGTGCCTCAGTGTCCACATCACTAAGGAATTATCATGGTCCACATCACACCAACAGAGTCGCGAAGAGGACACGACAATGCCTCTTCCCCCTCAGGAGGCTGAAAAGATTTGTCATGGGCACTCAGATCCTCTAAAAATGTTAAAGCTGCACCTTGGAGAGCATCTTGACTGGTTGCATCACTGCTTGGTGTGGTAGCTGCTTAACATCCGACCGCAAGGTGTTACAGAGGGTAGTGCGTAAGTCCCAGTACACCACTGGGGCCAAGCATCCTGCCATCCAGGACCTCTATACCAGGCAGTCAGAGGAAGGCCCTAAAAATGGTGGTACCGATGCACCATGTCTGGAACCAACAGGACCCTGGACAGCTTCCACCCCTAAGCTATAAGACTGCTAAATAGTTAGTTTAATAATTAATCAATAGCTACCTGGAATATCTTCCTTGACCCTTTTCGTACTAATCCCTTTTGATTTATCACATATGCTGCTGTTACCGTTTAATCTATCCCGTTGTCTAGTAATTCTATCCCTACCTATATGTACATATCTACCTCAATTACCTCGTACCCCTGCACATCAACTTGGTACTGGTTCCCTGTGTATATAGTGTATATAGCCAAGTTGTCGTTACTCATTGTGCATTTGAAATCGATTTTCTGAGGAGGTCACATACACATGGTTTGCAGATGTTAATGCGATTGTAGCGAAATGTTGTTGTTATTTTTATATTATTTGTCTTTTTTATCTCTGCATTGTTGGAAGCATGTGACAAATACAATTTAATAGGTTGAGGTTTCTTACTAAACCCAATCAATTTGAACGCACTGCACAGGGCCGCCACCTAGTGGACATTGTCACAAAATAGGCAAGTCAATCCACCACGGGAATTGTTGAGAACTGCACCCCCTACTGCTACATGACAGTACTTTGACTCTCTGTTGTCCCTCTCCTGTACTCCAGGATTGTGGAGTGGATCCCAGAGGTGCCTGCAGACATGCGTTGGTTAGCTGGGGTGGCTGGGGATGTGGCTGGGAGCTTGTACAGACAGGCCTGGAGAGGAGCGCCAGCAGACCTAACCAGGTGAGAGACATGGAGTTACTACTACTGGGTTATATTATGGATGGATGGATGGAGTCTACTTGTAGATTTGCATGTCTGTCATAAAGTATGAATAAAGTCTAATGGCCTTGTGTGTTTTTATTTTTTGCAGTGATGGTTCCCTGAGGAATTGCATGAGCCTGCCCCCACCCATGGAAAGTGACGGACAAAGGGAGAGAGAATGTCACCTGTCCGGGTTCGCTCGCTCTGCTCTCAACTTCCAAAGCCAATACTGGAACATCCCCGCAGCCGCCTCTTCCCACTGTTCCACCAGCCCCCACACGCCAAGCCCCTCCCCACGACAGATCTGCTTCAGTGTTCATTTTGGCACTCTTTTTTAGATTCATTCTCGTCTGTCATTTTGACTAAAATATCATAAAATCTTAGTCACATTTTTGTGATTTGAATAATGAGTTAGTCATTGTTAAAATGACGAAAAGAGAGACGTTTTAGTCAACTAAATGCCCTTTAATTTTAGTTATATTTTAGTCCACATCACATTTGTATTGCCTCATTAGCCAAAAACCACGTTTCCATCCAGAGTTTTTATGGGAGTAGTCATATCAAAGATGTTTATAACTAACCCAAGATGGACCATAACTACTGAGATGTTAGGCTATTCAATAAATAAATGTTCAATCCGACATCTACAAGCAGGACTGCATGATTCCAGATACAGTATTTTGATGTGCAAACGAATCCAGCGATTGTCATGAATTGTGAGTTGACGATAGGGTATTGTTGTTATATTTTACTGTTAAAATAGGGCTCCAGAATTTTCTGTTTTTTGTTTGTTCAATAGGGATGAATTTGCCTAAATCTTTATGTGCACTAATATCATAGGCTAAATTATTTTGGGATTTATACACCGCATGATACAGTGAAAACTCAAACACATTAGCTAGATCACTAACACTAAATATAATACCCGCTGCTAGTAGTCATGTATTAATTTAAAAGTAACGTTGTTTGTTTTTTTTTACAGTATGTTGCACTGCTAACCTACAGACCAACAATGCTTCAATGCGCAATTGCGCATTTCGTGGACTTCGTATCTGAAAGCCATGTCTAATATTTTGATTGTAAAATAGTTGCTATTGAGACAATATTAAGAGATGACAAATATGAAGTATACCCACAGAAAGCTGAGAACAACATTTGCTTCTAAATCTATGAATTTCCCGCAATTGGATTTTCAAATGTTATAGTGAAATGTTATACAATCAAGAAGCTTTTTTTCACACTCCCGGAGTGCACATCGTGGCTTGTTCATCACAGCAGCAGGCTTCAGCAGAACAGGTCAAGTGGCTGGGCAGACACTTTAATTACAGGAATCATGAGGATAATGCACTTCACTGTTTGCCCAAATCATGGTTTTAACCACTCAAAAAATAGGACGTTTTTAAAACTTTTGAGTGAAGTGACCATGTAATGAATGTTCAGCTCGCACGCCACCAATTACAGATTTAAGTCGCACAGCCAAGTCAAAGAGTTGCAAAATGCCATTAAATGGTTGCAATCGAGAGCCTTGACCCTTGAAATACTGTAGCTATATTGTAATCAAAGTTGTGTCATAAGTAGTGGTCTGATACTGTAGGTTGCAAGAAAACTACAAGGTAGAATTATCAATCGGTTATTAGCCTATCTGAGCGTCAGAGGAGACTGGTGGCGGGAGGAGCTATAGGAGGACGGGCCTTTTTGTCATGGCTGGAATGGAGTTAATGGAACATATCAAACATATGGAGACCACATGTGCCAGCTCAAGTTCCCTCCCACGGGGCCTGTCTGTAGTGCATAGGAACTGAAAAGTGGTTTAGGATTGGCAAGATGGTCATGTGATCGAATAGCTTTGGAATCCAGAACTGTTGCTATAGACACACTAATGACTCAATCATGCCTTTTGATCACTCCACCATCCATATTTCATTCTATTGTACCACATTGGAAAACTATTTACCAGCTCACCACCAAAGTTAATTCTTTTTTTGGATTTACACATTTTATAAATCACTTTGTCTAGTTTTACCAGATAACGTGCTGTCACTACCCAAGTACAGTACCTACCTACCTGTGTTCAGTCAAATGTAGCATGCATTCCTCATTCCAGGCGGACTGTTGATATGACTTGAGGTTGACTTTTTGCCTGCACCACAGACTCCGCTAATACAGAAGCTGTGCTGTGCTGTGTTATTTATTTTGTATTAGACAGGACCCTTGCACTAAACAGTGAACTACTGTGATGAGCTGTGATGTCAAGACATTTGAAATCACAATATTCTTGAAAGTTCCCTTCAGAACTTCTTAATGCTGACATTTGCTTTTGCACAATAACTTTAGGTGCATAGGATTCACAATGTTAATGGCATAATCAAATGTCATATTTAAGTTATCACACTGCCCCATTTATAGTAGGGTACATACTGTACTTATATTTGTAATGTGTGTAACACTGTGAAAACCTCTGCCTACTTGTGCCTAGGATGGCAGGTAGCCTAGTGGTTAGAGCATTGGGCCAATAAAGGAAAGGTTGCTGGTTCAAATACTTGAGCAACCAAAGTGAAAAACCTGTTGAGCAAGGCACTTAAGCCTAATTTACTCCAGGAGGTGCCATACTACTATGACTAACCCTGTAAAACTGCACCTGTATGTGATAATAAACCATTTAAAAATATATACTTTATTGTTGTTATTTCATTAAGGCCCTTATCTTAATAACATAAAACAAAACACATTTTTTATGATGTGACCTTCTGTGTTTAAATATACTGTAACTGTTAAAATCCTATTGTGGTGCCTCATCATTATGGAAACTGTATAATAAGTAGGGGAGAGTGGGATAAGTTGAGCCAAAGTGGTAAATTGATCTTTGTTTATACACAGAATGAATCATTTGACCAAATATTTCAGAAGAGTCCACCATTTCATGGAGTCTGAAGGAAGAAACCATGTGGAAAAAGTGGTAAGCTAGTTAGATAAAAAAAATATGATTTTCACCAAATCAAATTAATTTGTGTTCGAGATTTCGTGATGCTTGTATCTAAACCATGGGTGTCAAACTCTGGCCCGTGGGCCAAATTTGGCCCGCGGGGTAATTATATTTGGCCCGCGAGACAATACCAAATTACTACTAGAGCTGGCCCGCCGGTATTATACAGCGTGGCACCACTAATACTACGAATCCCATAATGCTCTGCTGTTTTCGCGCGCCAATCAGGACAGGACCCAGAAACGCTCTCTCCTCTGTGACAGTAGTCATAGCAACATAGACGCTACAACTGTCAGCGAGCTAACCCTTCCCAAAAATGGCGAAAAGAAAGGCAGAAAACAGGAGCTTTCTGGACAAGTGGGAGGCAGAATATCTGTTTACATATGTAAAAGACAAACCTGTTTGTCTTGTTTGTGGAGTCAACGTGGCTGTAAGTAAGTACAACATTAGACGACACTATGAAACGAAACACCATGACAAATACAAGGACCTGGACATGACTCAAAGGAGCCAGAAAGTAGAGGAGATGAAAAGAAGTTTGGTTTCACAACAGAATATGTTTAAAAAAGCCACATCACAAAGCGAGGCTGCTGTAAAGGCTAGTTATATAGTGGCAGCAGAGATCGCAAAATCAGCCCGGCCCTTTAATGAGGGAGAGTTCATGAAAAAGTGCATGATGAAGGTTTGTGACCTCGTATGCCCAGAGAAAAAAACAAGCATTTTCAAACGTGAGCCTGAGCAGGAACACAGTAGCTGATCGCACATGTGATCTTGCCACCAATCTGTATGACCAGCTGATGGAAAAGGGAAAAGATTTTGTTGCGTTCTCCCTCGCTGTGGATGAGAGCTGCGACGCATCTGATACTGCTCAGCTGTCAGTCTTCATCCGTGGAGTGGACTCAAATCTGTGTGTTACGGAGGAGCTATTAGGATTCAAATCAATGCATGGCACAACCACAGGAAAGGAAATCTTTGAGGAGTTTTCCAAATGTGTAACTGAAATAAAGCTGCCGTGGGATAAACTCGTTGGATTAACGACAGATGGTGCGCCAGCGATGTGCGGTAAAAAGAGTGGACTGGTGGGCATGGTTCGGGAGAAGATGCGGGAAGAGAACTGTGCAGGTGAGCTAACTGTTTACCACTGCATCATACATCAGGAAGCACTGTGTGCCAAAGCCCTAAAGATGGAACATGTTATGACCACAGTAACACAGGTAGTTAACTTTATAAGAGCCAAAGGTCTAAATCACCGCCAGTTTAAATATTTTCTGGAGGAGTGTGGTTCGGAATATGCAGACGTGCCGTATCACACAGAGGTGAGATGGCTAAGCAGAGGAAAAGTACTGAACAGATGTTTCGAGCTGCGTGAGGAAATATGTCAATTCCTGGAAACCAAAGGGAAGGATACAGCAGAGCTCCGGGAGCAAAAGTTCCTGTGTGAGCTGGCCTTTCTCTGTGACATCTCGAGCCATCTCGATGCGCTGAACCTGCAGCTTCAGGGGCGGGGGCGCAACATCACAGACATGTACGCTGCAGTGAGGGCCTTCAAAACTAAACTGTGCCTGTGGGAGAATCAGATGCTGCAAGGAAACCCTTGCCATTTTCCCTGCTGCCAATCCATAAAAGCGCAGATCTCTACCGCCGTGTTCCCATGCGCACAGTTTGCTGAAAAACTCAGTGTTCTCGCCGCTGAGTTTAGCCGGCGATTTGCCGACTTCGATGCCCAGAAATGCAAGTTTGAACTGCTTAGTAATCCCTTCGCAGTTGATGTGGAAAATGCACCAACCAACATCCAAATGGAGCTGATTGAACTCCAGTGCAACGACACGCTGAAGTCAAAGTATGATGCTGTGGGCGCCGCACAGTTTCCACGGTTCATCCCTGACACAATGCCTCAGCTCCGCACCCAAGCTGCTCAGATGCTCTCCATGTTCGGCAGCACTTATCTATGCGAGCAACTTTTCTCCTCGATGAAGATGACCAAAACAACTCACAGGAGACGTCTGACTGATGAACATCTTCGCTCGATACTGAGGATTTCTTCAGCTCAGAGCTTGAGCCCAGACATTGATGAACTAGCATCCAAGAAGAGATGCCAGGTATCTGGCTTGGGCACATCAGATTAGACCAGTGTGCAATAATTAACGTTTTCTTGATGCACTTTTTCTTGCTACAAGGCATGGGCTTGAATGGTTGATTGATTTATTATCATTTTATTTGTAAAATTATTAGCCAGTGGAAAAGTTTATTTTGGTATTTAAATCAGAAGGCTGCAAATAGAAAAGAGGCATACACATAAAATAGCCAACCGAATCGTTTCTAGTCATCTCTCCTCCTTCCAGGCTTTTTCATTTTTGAACTTATATGGTGATCACATATAAACTTTTATTGTAGTACCACGACAACCGGCAACAAAGTTTGTCTTTCAATCACCCACGTGGGTATAACCAATGAGGAGATGGGTACCTGCTTCTATAAACCAATGAGGAGATGACTTTCAGCGCGATCGGCTACTGACCATTGCAAAACAGTGTGTTTTAATCAGTTATTTGGTGACTTCAATATTTTTAGTATAGTTTTATCTAAAAAGGATAACTTTTTAATTGTTAACTATTTTTATTTTTATGAAATTTACTGAGTAGGATGGTCCTCTCCTCCCTCTGAGGATCCTCCACTGATACACCTAAGACCCTGCATTCTCAAGTCTACAGCATGCTGCATCTCAGGGTAGTGAGGGTACTGCACTAATATATTGCATAGCATCAACACATGCTAATATTGTTAACCTGACTTGGGATATGTGACAATCCATATGTCGCTACATCTGAGGGAGAAGTAGGCCTATTTGGTCACAAACTCTATCGGGGTGGTTTGCATGTCTGCCTCGCTCTCGGCCATCCTCAAAACGGGCACCAAAAGAAAATGTCTTTGTAATCAATTCAAAGGCTATAATTAGATTTGATTTTAGAGCGATTGTATGGCTTGGCTAGGATGTGATAGTGCACGAGCGAAGAACGCCTTGACCTTCAGGCTTCAGCCAATCACATCGTTGCAAATTGATGTAATTGGATGCACTCATGTGATGCGTGCACCCCCTCCTCAGCATCAGCACCAGTTCGCTGTGGCGGGGTAGTCTCTGTAGCTAGTCTCTGTAGCTAGTCTCTCACTAGTCTCTGTAGCCGGAAGAGGAATGCCTTCAAGCATACATGAAGCATTCAAGATGATACAGGTAGGCCTGTTGTTCTTGGAAGATCAAATCAACAGATTAGGTTTTTCAATATACGTGAATGGTATCATGAGCCAATGGAATGCTCCGGTTGTTAGCCTGAATGGCTCAAATCTGTTAATAATGAAGTTCGACTTGTCACACAAATAGCAGGCAGGTGAAATAAATATAGATTTGAACAGAATATATTGGAATAGAATAGACACGAATAGAATGCATCACTCTCATGTGTTACCGATGCATAATGTGGGGGCGTGGCTCCACCTAAAATAAGACTCAGCCTCCTTATTCCGATTGGCCAGACCAGCCCTGTTCTAGAACCGGGAAGTTATGGAAAGTCAGCGCTCCGGCGATTCTCAATACATCTCTTTGTATTGTCTCTTTGCACGTTACACAAGAGGAGTAGACTGAGTAGTGTGTGCTAGTTTGAGCCGTCCTCTTTCGGAACTGTTGTTGACATTCAGTAATGAAGGGAACTTGTCAATGACTCCAAGGGTAAACATTTTGGAGTGATTATTACAAGCGCATTACCAAAACTTCTAGGTCCTCGCCAAGGACTGTCCACCCGGTATGTTCGACCTAACGAAGGAATGGAATCTGTCGTTCGCCGGCTGCGGGTTCCTGGGGATTTATCACATCGGAGTGGCCAGCTGCCTGTTGGAACAAGCGCCCTACCTTATCAAAGGTGCCACCAAGATTTACGGGGCTTCGGCCGGTGCCCTAACCGCCTCGGTGCTCGCCAGCCAGGCATCCATAGGTAGGTATACTATACCCTACACTGGCCACTTGAGTTCACCACAGCCTGTCATCAGTGGAATGCCTGGATGGGGACTTTCACGCAAAAGAGGCAGACTGGTAGCCTAGGCCTCTCCTTCATGTGTTTAGGCAACTTTAGATTAGCAACTAAATTACATTTAAATAACAATCACTTGTGGCCTTGATACATGGGGTAAAAATATTTAAACAATGCTTAAAACTTTGCTCTTATGTAATAGATAGGTGGTTATACTGGGGCTCCTTTGTAGCTCAGTATAGAGCATGGCGCTTGTAATGCCAGGGTAGTGGGTTCAATTCCCAGGTCAACACGGACATAAAATGTATTCACACACGACTGTAAGTCTCTTTGGATAAAAGCATCTGCTAAATGACATGTATTATGTAATAAACTACAAATGATGCATAATTACATAATTACATGGTCAGAGACAAATGCCTGCCTGTGTATAAGTACGGTAGCCTACCATTGTTAAATGCCATCTGAGTCAGTTATAGGACCTTTGGTCTTTTGGTCCTCTGGATCAGAGGCCTCCCAATGGTACTGATTGATCTTGCTGACTAAGGGAAACCCCAATCACGATTAAGAGCAAATAGGCCCCTGTGTGACATAGAACGTGACATGGAAAGCACTTAGGTGAGTCTCTGTGTGATACCATGCCTCTTTCACTTTCTTTTATACCTGATAACCTTATGGTGAAGAGACAAAGGACTGGGGGACTGTAAGTGTTCCAATTGTGTCTTGTCTAAATGAGAGAGAGAGAGAGAGAGAGAGAGAGAGAGAGACAGAGAGAGAGAGAGAGAGAGAGAGAATGCTATTTGGCCCTAAACAGAGAGTACACAGTGGCAGAATACCTGACCACTGTGACTGACCCAAACTTAAGGAAAGCTTTGACTATGTACAGACTCATTGAGCATTACCTTGCTATTGAGAAAGGCCATCGTAGGCAGACATGGCTCTCACACTGCCCACAAAATGAGGTGGAAACTGAGCTGCACTTCCTAACCTCCTGCCCAATGTATGACCACATTAGAGACACATATTTCCCTCAGATTACACAGACCCACAATTATTTTGAAAACAAACCCGATTTTGATAAACTCCCATATCTACTGGGTGAAATCCCACAGTGTGCCATCACAGCAGCAAGATTTGTGACCTGTTGCCACAAGAAAAGGGTAACCAGTGAAGAACAAACACCATTGTAAATACAACCCATATTTATGCTTATTTATTTTCCCTTATGTACTTTAACCATTTGTACATTGTTACAAAACTGTATATATACATAATATGACATTTGTAATGTCTTTATTGTTTTGAAACTTCTGTATGTGTAATGTTTACTGTTAATTTTTATTGTTTATTTCACTTTTGTATATTATCTACCTCACTTACTTTAGCAATGTTAACACATGTTTCCCATGTCAATAAAGCCCCTTGAATTGAGAGAGAGAGAGACTTACTGAGTGAACAGTCAACAAAGGGGTCATTAAGAGTCAAAGGAAAGCACTGGATTGTTGTGAAAATTGCCAGATGAAAGATATAGGTTACCGTTCATGACCTCAGTTTTTATAGGGTTACATGTTTCACTGTCACGCAGTGACTCCCAGGTGTTCCGCTGATAAGACTACCTCGGTATGTTTCTAATCACCTGATCTTCTTTACTAGAACTCTGTCTGTGAGCATAAAACACTTCAGATCCATTCCATCCAAGTGTAGATCAGATGAACACAATAAATAAGGGAAACCAGTGGATATTTTTTTTTTTGTTGTGAGCTTCGGATCACTGTTTAAATCAAATCAAATCAAATGTATTTATATAGCCCTTCGTACATCAGCTGATATCTCAAAGTGCTGTACAGAAACCCAGCCTAAAACCCCAAACAGAAAGCAATGCAGGTGTAGAAGCACGGTGGCTAGGAAAAACTCCCTAGAAAGGCCAAAACCTAGGAAGAAACCTAGAGAGGAACCAGGCTATGTGGGGTGGCCAGTCCTCTTCTGTCTGTGCCGGGTGGAGATTATAACAGAACATGGCCAAGATGTTCAAATTATCATAAATGACCAGCATGGTCCAATAATAATAAGGCAGAACAGTTGAAACTGGAGCAGCAGCACTGCCAGGTGGACTGGGGACAGCAAGGAGTCATCATGTCAGGTAGTCCTGAGGCATGGTCCTAGGGCTCAGGTCCTCCGAGAGAGAGAGAGAAAGAGAGAATTAGAGAGAGCACACTTAAATTCACACAGGACACCGAATAGGACAGGAGAAGTACTCCAGATATAACAAACTGACCCTAGCCCCCCGACACATAAACTACTGCAGCATAAATACTGGAGGCTGAGACAGGAGGGGTCAGGAGACACTGTGGCCCCATCCGAGGACACCCCCGGACAGGGCCAAACAGGAAGGATATAAGCTCAGGTGACGCACCCCTCCCAGGGACGGTATGAAAGAGCCCCAGTAAGCCAGTGACTCAGCCCCTGTAATAGGGTTAGAGGCAGAGAATCCCAGTGGAAAGAGGGGAATCGGCCAGGCAGAGACAGCAAGGGCGGTTCGTTGCTCCAGAGCCTTTCCGTTCACCTTCCCACTCCTGGGCCAGACTACACTCAATCATATGACCCACTGAAGAGATGAGTCTTCAGTAAAGACTTAAAGGTTGAGACCGAGTTTGCGTCTCTTACATGGGTAGGCAGACCGTTCCATAAAAATTGAGCTCTATAGGAGAAAGCCCTGCCTCCAGCTGTTTGCTTAGAAATTCTAGGGACAATTAGGAGGCCTGCGTCTTGTGACCGTAGCATTAGTTCCGTTGAGAATCAATCTTCCTTTGAATAGAAAACATTGTCCAATTCCTCCCAATGGAAGGCCCTAACACAACTGACAGACTGTCCCTCCTTGCCTCCCTTCCTCTAGCTAAGTGCTGTGAGGATGTGATCGAGACTGCCAAGGAGGCCCGGAAACATAACCTGGGTCCCCTCCACCCTTCCTTCAACCTGGTCAAGGTCATCAGGTCGGGCCTGGAGCGCGACCTGCCCGCCGATGCACACACACTCGCCTCCGGGAGGCTGTGTGTGTCACTCACTCGCGTGTCTGATGGACAAAACGTCATCGTGTCCGAGTTCAAGTCCAAGGAGGAGCTCATCCAGGTCAGTGTCCTCACTCAACCCACCTGGGCTGCTATTCACAAAACATATCCGAGTAGGAGTACTGATCTAGGA
Source organism: Oncorhynchus mykiss (assembly GCF_013265735.2). Lineage (NCBI taxonomy): Eukaryota > Metazoa > Chordata > Actinopteri > Salmoniformes > Salmonidae > Oncorhynchus > Oncorhynchus mykiss. The sequence continues at coordinate 27,613,949 of NC_048585.1, read as the reverse complement.
TCGGTTTTGCCACTTGAGACCTGATCGCAGATCAGTACTCCAACAATGAAACACATTGTGAATATGGGCCTGATGGGAGTTTTTCCATATCCCACATTTATCCCATACATATCCCAGACATATTTGTCCTTTCAGCTCCTGGCCTTGCCATTGACTGTTTACATTAGTTGTATGAAGTGTAAACTGGGTTGGACTGTGTAACATCTCTCTCTGGTGTGTCTACAGGCGCTGCTGTGTAGCTGTTTCATCCCCATATACTGTGGCCTGATCCCCCCATCCTTCCAAGGAGTGGTAAGTGCCCAAGGCCCTAATGCCTCAACTGCTTTCTTACATTTCCTTGAACACGGTTTCCTTATTTTCTAAGAAAAATCAGCAAATGTTGGACTGAGTTTATGGTCTTTAAGATGCCTTTATTGCTCAGGTCATAGTCATAAGGAGTCTGTCTGTCTGTCTGTCTGTCTGTCTGTCTTTGCGTACACATTCTTGTACTTTTTTATTTGTCGATCTACCTTACCCTAGTAGCTAATCAGCCCGAGAACCATTTCCCTTGGCAGGCCAGTGGTGTTTTATATACTTCCCGACTGGCTTCTGGCCTCAGCAGATTGGGACCAGAGTCCAGGGTGGCTCCATTCTAAACTGAGTCACTAGGACATAGGAGCACAGTCCTCCAAAACATCAACTACCATATAGCACTGACCAATTTATGCAGCTTTTTCTCTAGTATATTTCACTGCTATCTGCTCTTGTTATTCTTGAGGGCATATAGCTGCTATCTGGGCATGTCTCTGGCTCAGTGCCAAAGTATACATCCATAGAACATAGGCAGAACACACTAGATTGTCCAATAAATATAGGCTATAGTTAGTGTGTCCTATAGTCGGGTGAGTCAGGTTCACAGATAGCTATTTAGATATCCTGTTTAAACTCCTCCACCCCTGTCCAGTCAATTCAATTCAATTCAATTCAATTCAAGGGCTTTATTGGCATGGGAAACATGTGTTAACATTGCCAAAGCAAGTGAGGTAGACAACATACAAAGTGAAAATATAAAGTGAAAAACAACAAAAATTAACAGTAAACATTACACATACAGAGGTTTCAAAACAGTAAAGACATTACAAATGTCATATTATATATATATATACAGTGTTTTAACAATGTACAAATGGTTAAAGGACACAAGATAAAATAAATAAGCATAAATATGGGTTGTATTTACAATGGTGTGTGTTCTTCACTGGTTGCCCTTTTCTCGTGGCAACAGGTCACAAATCTTGCTGCTGTGATGGCACACTGTGGAATTTCACCCAGTAGATATGGGAGTTTTTCAAATTTGGATTTGTTTTCGAATTCTTTGTGGATCTGTGTAATCTGAGGGAAATATGTCTCTCTAATATGGTCATACATTGGGCAGGAGGTTAGGAAGTGCAGCTCAGTTTCCACCTCATTTTGTGGGCAGTGAGCACATAGCCTGTCTTCTCTTGAGAGCCATGTCTGCCTACGGCGGCCTTTCTCAATAGCAAGGCTATGCTCACTGAGTCTGTACATAGTCAAAGCTTTCCTTAATTTTGGGTCAGTCACAGTGGTCAGGTATTCTGCCGCTGTGTACTCTCTGTTTAGGGCCAAATAGCATTCTAGTTTGCTCTGTTTTTTTGTTAATTCTTTCCAATGTGTCAAGTAATTATCTTTTTTTTTTCTCATGATTTGGTTGGGTCTAATTGTGCTGTTGTCCTGGGGCTCTGTAGGGTGTGTTTGTGTTTGTGAACAGAGCCCCAGGACCAGCTTGCTTAGGGGACTCTTCTCCAGGTTCATCTCTCTGTAGGTGATGGCTTTGTTATGGAAGGTTTGTGAATCACTTCCTTTTAGGTGGTTGTAGAATTTAACGGCTCTTTTCTGGATTTTGATAATTAGCGGGTATCGGCCTAATTCTGCTCTGCATGCATTATTTGGTGTTCTACGTTGTACACGGAGGATATTTTTGCAGAATTCTGCGTGCAGAGTCTCAATTTGGTGTTTGTCCCATTTTGTGAAGTCTTGGTTGGTGAGCGGACCCCAGACCTCACAACCATAAAGGGCAATGGGCTCTATGACTGATTCAAGTATTTTTAGCCAAATCCTAATTGGTATGTTGAAATTTATGTTTCTTTTGATGGCATAGAATGCCCTTCTTGCCTTGTCTCTCAGATCGTTCACAGCTTTGTGGAAGTTACCTGTGGCGCTGATGTTTAGGCCAAGGTATGTATAGTTTTTTGTGTGCTCTAGGGCAACAGTGTCTAGATTGAATTTGTATTTGTGGTCCTGGTGACTGGACCTTTTTTGGAACACCATTATTTTGGTCTTACTGAGATTTACTGTCAGGGCCCAGGTCTGACAGAATCTGTGCATAAGATCTAGGTGCTGCTGTAGGCCCTCCTTGGTTGGTGACAGAAGCACCAGATCATCGGCAAACAGCAGACATTTGACTTCGGATTCTAGCAGGGGGAGGCCGGGTGCTGCAGACTTTTCTAGTGCCCGCGCCAATTCGTTGATATATATGTTGAAGAGGGTGGGGCTTAAACTGCATCCCTGTCTAACCCCACGACCCTGTGTGAAGAAATGTGTGTGTTTTTTGCCAATTTTAACCGCACACTTGTTGTTTGTGTACATGGATTTTATAATGTCGTATGTTTTACCCCCAACACCACTTTCCATCAGTTTGTATAGCAGACCCTCATGCCAGATTGAGTCGAAGGCTTTTTTGAAATCAACAAAGCATGAGAAGACTTTGCCTTTGTTTTGGTTTGTTTGGTTGTCAATTAGGGTGTGCAGGGTGAATACATGGTCTGTTGTACGGTAATTTGGTAAAAAGCCAATTTGACATTTGCTCAGTACATTGTTTTCATTGAGGAAATGTACGAGTCTGCTGTTAATAATAATGCAGAGGATTTTCCCAAGGTTACTGTTGACACATATTCCACGGTAGTTATTGGGGTCAAATTTGTCTCCACTTTTGTGGATTGGGGTGATCAGTCCTTGGTTCCAAATATTGGGGAAGATGCCAGAGCTAAGTATGATGTTAAAGAGTTTTAGTATAGCCAATTGGAATTTGTTGTCTGTATATTTGATCATTTCATTGAGGATACCATCAACACCACAGGCCTTTTTGGGTTGGAGGGTTTTTATTTTGTCCTGTAACTCATTCAATGTAATTGGATAATCCAGTGGGTTCTGGTAGTCTTTAATAGATGATTCTAAGATCTGTATTTGATCATGTATATGTTTTTGCTCTTTATTCTTTGTTATAGAGCCAAAAAGATTGGAGAAGTGGTTTACCCATACATCTCCATTTTGGATAGATAATTCTTCTTGTTGTTGTTTGTTTAGTGTTTTCCAATTTTCCCAGAAGTGGTTAGAGTCTATGGATTCTTCAATTGCATTGAGCTGATTTCTGACATTCTGTTCCTTCTTTTTCCGTAGTGTATTTCTGTATTGTTTTAGTGATTCACCATAGTGAAGGCGTAGACTCAGGTTTTCCGGGTCTCTATGTTTTTGGTTGGACAGGTTTCTCAATTTCTTTCTTAGATTTTTGCATTCTTCATCAAACCATTTGTCATTATTGTTAATTTTCTTCGGTTTTCTATTTGAGATTTTTAGATTTGATAGGGAAGCTGAGAGTCTCTCTCTCTCTCTGGTTGTCTGCTGTACATTGTGTACCATTCTGTCTCTGGGGAAGAACGGGCTCAGAGCCGAGTTTACATTGTGACTTAACACATTAACACTCATACCTGTCGTATGCCCCATCTCTCTATATAGACGTATGTCCCATCTCTCTATATAGATGAATGCCTTATCTCTCTATATAGATGTATGTCCCATGTCTCTATATAGATGTATGTCCCATGTCTCTATATAGATGTATGTCCCATCTCTCTCTCTCTCTATATAGATGTATGTCCCATCTCTCTATATAGATGTATGTCCCATCTCTCTATATAGATGTATGTCCCATCTCTCTATATAGATGTATGCCCCATCTCTCTCTCTCTCTATATACAGTGCCTTGCGAAAGTATTCGGCCCCCTTGAACTTTGCGACCTTTTGCCACATTTCAGGCTTCAAACATAAAGATATAAAACTGTATTTTTTTTTGAAGAATCAACAACAAGTGGGACACAATCATGAAGTGTAACGACATTTATTGGATATTTCAAACTTTTTTAACAAATCAAAAACTGAAAAATTGGGCGTGCAAAATTATTCAGCCCCTTTAAGTTAATAGTTTGTAGCGCGACCTTTTGCCACATTTCAGGCTTCAAACATAAAGATATAAAACTGTATTTTTTTTTGAAGAATCAACAACAAGTGGGACACAATCATGAAGTGTAACGACATTTATTGGATATTTCAAACTTTTTTAACAAATCAAAAACTGAAAAATTGGGCGTGCAAAATTATTCAGCCCCTTTAAGTTAATAGTTTGTAGCGCCGCCTTTTGCTGCGATTACAGCTGTAAGTCGCTTGGGGTATGTCTCTATCAGTTTTGCACATCGAGAGACTGACATTTTTTCCCATTCCTCCTTGCAAAACAGCTCGAGCTCAGTGAGGTTGGCTGGAGAGCATTTGTGAACAGCAGTTTTCAGTTCTTTCCACAGATTCTCGATTGGATTCAGGTCTGGACTTTGACTTGGCCATTCTAACACCTGGATATGTTTATTTTTGAACCATTCCATTGTAGATTTTGCTTTATGTTTTGGATCATTGTCTTGTTGGAAGACAAATCTCCGTCCCAGTCTCAGGTCTTTTGCAGACTCCATCAGGTCCATTCTTCCAGAATGGTCCTGTATTTGGCTCCATCCATCTTCCCATCAATTTTAACCATCTTCCCTGTCCCTGCTGAAGAAAAGCAGGCCCAAACCATGATGCTGCCACCACCATGTTTGACAGTGGGGATGGTGTGTTCAGCTGTGTTGCTTTTACGCCAAACATAACGTTTTGCATTGTTGCCAAAAAGTTCAATTTTGGTTTCATCTGACCAGAGCACCTTCTTCCACATGTTTGGTGTCTCTCCCAGGTGGCTTGTGGCAAACTTTAAACAACACTTTTTATGGATATCTTTAAGAAATGGCTTTCTTCTTGCCACTCTTCCATAAAGGCCAGATTTGTGCAATATACGACAGATTGTTGTCCTATGGACAGAGTCTCCCACCTCAGCTGTAGATCTCTGCAGTTCATCCAGAGTGATCATGGGCCTCTTGGCTGCATCTCTGATCAGTCTTCTCCTTGTATGAGCTGAAAGTTTAGAGGGACGGCCAGGTCTTTGTAGATTTGCAGTGGTCTGATACTCATCCCATTTCAATATTATCGCTTGCAGTGCTCCTTGGGATGTTTAAAGCTTGGGAAATCTTTTTGTTTCCAAATCCGGCTTTAAACTTCTTCACAACAGTATCTCGGACCTGCCTGGTGTGTTCCTTGTTCTTCATGATGCTCTCTGCGCTTTTAATGGACCTCTGAGACTATCACAGTGCAGGTGCATTTATACGGAGACTTGATTACATGATGGCCCATCTCTCTATATATATGTATGTCCCATGTCTCTATATAGATGTATGTCCCATCTCTCTATATAGATGTATGTCCCATCTCTCTATATAGATGTATGTCCCATCTCTCTATATAGATGTATGCCCCATCTCTCTATATAGATGTATGTCCCATCTCTCTATATAGATGTATGCCCCATCTCTCTATATAGATGTATGTCCCATCTCTCTATGTAGATGTATGTCCCATCTCTCTATATAGATGTATGCCCCATCTCTCTATATAGATGTATGTCCCATCTCTCTATATAGATGTATGTCCCATCTCTCTATATAGATGTATGTCCCATCTCTCTATGTAGATGTATGTCCCATCTCTCTATATAGATGTATGTCCCATCTCTCTATATAGATGTATGTCCCATCTCTCTATGTAGATGTATGTCCCATCTCTCTATATAGATGTATGTCCCATCTCTCTATATAGATGTATGTCCCATCTCTCTATGTAGATGTATGTCCCATCTCTCTATATAGATGTATGTCCCATCTCTCTATATAGATGTATGTCCTATACTAGGCCTATTGAGACACGTAGGTCATGAACAGTCATGAATGGGACATTGTCTTTCAGTCATGAATGAATTTTGAAAAGCATATCTGAGTGCATGAGTTTGCACTTTTTGCCAGTTGACTGAGCATGTACTTTTTCAGAATACTGTACATACTATTTATTTAAACGTTTCTTGTGAAGGTGATGCGGTTTCATTTGAACTAGATTTCATCACTGGACTACATTCTCGTAACAGTTGGTTTTGACACTCTGATAAAGGAAAGATAGTACATTCTTTGCCCTCAGCCCTGAACTCATTGCCAACCTCTCTGCCAAATTGAGTCTTGATCATGTGTCACGATTGTTTAGAGATGGATTGGACCAAGGTGCAGCGTGGTAAGCGTACATGTTAATTTATTTAAATGACACCGAAAAAACAACAAAATACAAAAACGAACGTAACTCTACATGCCATGCAGAAAGCAACTACACACAAACAAGATCCCACAATCTAAGGTGGGAAAAAGGGCTGCCTAAGTATGATCCCCAATCAGAGACAATGATAAACAGCTGCCTCTGATTGGGAACCATACTAGGCCAACAAGGAAATAGAAACATAAATTTGCCCACCCAAGTCACACCCTGACCTAATCAAATAGAGAATAAAAAAGGCTCTCTAAGGTCAGCTGTGGAACTGGCACATCATGCTTTGGAACTGGCACTGATATCCTTTTTCCCCCTCAGATGTTCTAAGCCTTTTACACTGGAAAAGGATGAATTCATTTTGAAATGTTAGAGGGTAGCATCTGAACTTGAAATAGAGCTGCATCGGGTAATTACATAAGACTAGTGTAAAAATGTATTAATTCTCCAAATAGTGATGTCAGATTGTTTGGTCATGAGTTGGCATTGTGGAGAAGCTGGCTAAGGGGAAATCTTGTACTGACATGCCTAATATGCCCTCAAGAGGGGAATGTTTCCCTGAATAGGTCGTATCGTATCATATTAGATTTCAGTGATAACCGAGTTGGGTTATAAGTGACATATTTTTTAGCAGAAGATAAGCGGAGGAAGTCAACAACAAATATTTTAAGTATATAAATAGAGATGTAAGAACAGTCATCTCTGTCAGCCCTGAGACATCTTGACCACAGTATGCCCGGGGTCTTGTTCTGTGGAGAGGCTGTGGTCCTGATGTAAGTTGTGCATGGTTCCAAAAACACCCAAGTATTCTCACTTTCGCTCTCCCTCCTCCCTCTCTCCCCCCTCTTCTCTCTCCAGCGTTATGTGGATGGGGGGATCAGTGACAACCTTCCTCAGTCAGAGCTGAAGAACACCATCACCATCTCTCCGTTCTCAGGCGAAAGCGACATCTGTCCCCGGGACACCTCCTTCAACATCCACGAGCTTCGTTTCACCAACACCTCCATCCAGATTAACCTGGGCAATATGTACCGCCTCAGCAAAGCCCTGTTTCCCCCAGAACCCAAGGTAGGGCGACCGCTATGACTGCTTACCAATGCGTTATGAGTAACGGATGTGAAACGGCTAGCTTAGTTAGCGGTGGGCGCTAAATAGCGTTTCAATCGGTGACGTCACTTGCTCTGAGACCTTGAAGTAGTAGTTCCCCTTGCTCTGCAAGGGCCGCGGCTTTTGTGGAGCGATGGGTAACGATGCTTCGTGGGTGACTGTTGTTGATGTGTGCAGAGGGTCCCTGGTTCGCGCCCGGGTATGGGCGAGGGGACGGTCTAAAGTTATACTGTTACATATACATAGCCCCGGGAAGACGTTTGAAGTCCTTTATTTAGGCCCTGTCCCCGAAGGTAGGATGGAGGATCAGGATGCCCTTTAGTCCCATTCATCAGATGGGTTGTTCATGACTACTTGTAAATAAATGCCTTATGTATTGGTTATGTGTTGTGAAATCCTTATTTAGGTACCCTTGAAACATTCTATACATTTCTGTAGGAGAGTGTAGTAGTCTGGTATGGGAGACTGGACCCCTGACCTCCCACTGTCCTATTCCCTGATTGTAAACTCCAACTCCCCCATTTCACCCCCTACCCTATCTCCTCTTTGGACTCTGCCTCCTTCCCTTACCCCCCATACTTCCTATCTGAACTTTGCCCTCCCCTGTCCCTCCCTAACTCCACAGTGATCAATGCTGGCATGACATTATTGGCTTTTGTCCTTGTTGAATTGCATTTCCTGTATTGCACATTCTTCTTCACTGTCTGGATAATAACATGGGAGTCAACTTTTAGCGTAAGGTGAACTTTGCCCTCTTTGAGGTTGATCTGTGTCTCTTGGTTCAGTTTTCGCTGTGTTGTCATTGTTGCTGCAATCCAAGATCTGACACTGTCTTTTCCCTCCATGTGTGTCTGGAATGTTGTGTTTTCTGGAATTTGAGGATTATGCCGAATCCCACAGACAGAGCCATGTGCAGAGGCCCTACTTAGAAAAGGAAGTGTGTGTTTCTCTTGACTCTGCCCACCTTTGACATAGTGTTTAAACATGACATGCACAGACACACACAAAGAACACTCCACCCTACCTTTTCCCTTACGTGTCATAGTGTGTAACCCACCCTGACTAAATTCACACATACTGTAGGTCGTGACACTGTGACGTTAGCTATCCACATACCTCTCTCCCTGTTGCTTTGTTGTTGTAGGAACACAGAATAAGGAGTAGCCAGAGAACAGAGAGAACTCTGCCACGTTGACCTTTAACCCTTAGTCAAACACTTCCTGGATTGTTGTCCATCCACAAATACAGGAGCCTGTTGCACAGGAGGGTTCTGGCTGATATAAGTCATTCCCCTCTGTTTTATGTGGTTATATACAGCTGTACTTGTGTAATACGGTTGTTAACTGTCAGCAATAACATGATTGCTAATCGGTCAGTGGTAGTGATAGTTATAAGTAATCACATAATGTGAGATCATGCTCTGTATCGTGTGTGGGTGGGTATATCTAAGTCCTGATGATCCTGTGATATGATTATTTATTCAATCTATCTCTTGCATATGATCCCCTACCTCAATAGGTATGATCTATGTGTTTTCTTTGACAGGTCATGGCAGAGATATGTCAGAGTGGCTACAAGGACACCCTTCGCTTTCTTGAGGAGAACCGTGAGTATTACTATGTTGCCTTTGACAGTAATAGTGGGCTGTGCTAAGATCATAAGCTACTGTGATATACAGTACATGCAGTGAGCATCAATGATGTACAAGGGTTCAACATGAAGTATGGAGTAAACCTGCACTTATTTATGGGGTAATATTTTATTGTTGTGTCGCAAAGATGATGAATTATATTGTTTATGATGTCAGATCTGCTGAAGCTGGAGTGTCCGACTGCCGGCCCCAACCCATCAGAAGCCATACACACCTGCTGCTGCAAGCCCATCGCCATGGAAACCACTAAGGACTGGATGCTCCGGCGGCTCCGCCTCCTGAGGAAGCGGCACTGGTGGCTGGACGAGCAGATTGTTGACAACCTGCCTACCCAAATCAAAAAAGGTAGATGGGAAGTTAACCTAGACTCGGATCTTTTCTGCTCCAAGCTGTTAGAAACTGTTGTTATCTAGTTAACATTGTGTTGTCACCGCTCTGTTGTCAGTGACTTGTGGCTGTTGTGTGTCTCTGAAAGTGATCTGAGGCTGTGCCCGTATCAGCAAAGTGTGACATATTGTGTCTCTATGACTGTAGTGTTCTGTGAGGCGTGCCAGCAGAAGCCTGGTCTGTATGCTCAGGTGTCTGAGATGCTGCCGGTCAGAGTGGCCTCCTACATGCTCCTGCCCTGCACACTACCTGTGGTATCAGCCTACTCAGTGGGCAAGAGGTAAGACGACATCCAACACCACCAGTGCTACCTACCACTAACAACCCCTCAATGAACTCAACGCGGTCACAGTAGCTCAAACAGCAACCAAGGATGACAACACTAATGCAAACAAATCAGCTACTAAACCCTGAACTAGCCTTTAGCATAACTAGCCTTTAACATACAGCAGCCAATACCTTCAAATTAGCCCTGACAGCAACCACTGACAACAAAGTAGTCTTTAAAGCAGTCATTAGCCCACCACATCAACAAAAATAGCACTGTGAATGTAAACAAACTAGGAACACAAACAGGTTTCCTACTAAACACAATCCATTTGAATGTGCTGCACACGCCACCTAGTGGGCAAGTCAATCCACCACAGGAATACTTGAGAACTGGCCCCCACAGTGGTACATTACAGTACATCGACTTGCTGTGTTGTCCCTCTCCTGTGCTCCAGGATTGTGGAGTGGATCCCAGAGGTGCCTGCAGACATGCGTTGGTTAGCTGGGGTGGCTGGGGATGTGGCTGGGAGCTTGTACAGACAGGCCTGGAGAGGAGCGCCAGTAGACATAACCAGGTGAGAGACATGGAGTTACTACTACTGGGTTATATTATGTATGGATGGATGGAGTCTACTTGTAGATTTGCATGTCTGTCATAAAGTATGAATAAAGTCTAATGGCCTTGTGTGTTTTTATTTTTGCAGTGATGGTTCCCTGAGGAATTGCATGAGCCTGCCCCCACCCATGGAAAGTGACGGACAAAGGGAGAGAAACGGTCACCTCGCCGGGTTCGCTCTCTCTGCTCTTGACCTCCAAAGTCAATACTGGAACATCCCCACCGTCCCCTCTCCCCGCCGCCCCACCAGCCCCCTCATGCCCAGCCCCTCCCCACGACAGATCTGCTTCTTTGTTGGCTCGCAGGACGAGACTGACTGACAGTCCCATCCACCAATGAGAGGACACTGTGACTATGAAAAAAATATATGATAGGACAGTCCAGCTCAAGATCCCTCCCACAGGGCCTGTCTATAGGCTATAGGAACTGTGAAGGGTGGTTTGGGATGGACAAAATATGGTAATGTGATCGAATAGCTTTGGAATCCAGAACTGTTGCTATAGACACACTAATGACTCAATCATGCCTTTTGATCACTCCACCATCCATATTTCATTCTATTGTACCACATTGGAAAACAATTTACCAGCTCACCACCAAAGACCTCTGCAAGTGAATTCTTTTTTGGAATTACACATTTTATAACTAACAATGTCTAGTTTTTCCAGATAACTTGTTGTCACTACAACTCTACCTACCTACCTACCTACCTAGAGGAGGCTGGTGGAAGGAGCTATAGAATGACCTGCTCATTGTATTGGCTGGAACGAAATCAAACACATCAAACATATGGAAACCATGTTTCACTTCGTTCCATTAATTCCATTCCAGCCAATATAATGAGCCTGTCGTCATATGGCTCCTCCCACCAGCCTCCTTTGCTACCTACCTACAGACAGTACACAAGAGGTTGGGAGCGCCTTAATTGGGGGGACGGACTCGTGGTAATGGCTGGAGCGGAATTAGTGGAATGGTATGAAATACATCACATGGTTTCCATGTATTTGGTGCCATTCCATTATTATGAGCTGTCCTTCCCTCAGCAGCCTCCTTTGCAACAGTACCCACCTACCTGTGTTCAGTTAAATGTAGAATTCATTCCTAACGGACTGTTGACTTGAGTTGACGTTGACTTCCTTGACTATGAGCTGTGTGTTTTCCTGACTACTATTAGACAGGACCCTTGAACTATTATGAGGACCCTTGAACTATTTTGATGAGCTGTTAAGTCAAGAAAATTGAGTTACAAAACCATGGTGCATCTGCAAAAATCATTCTGAGGACTAAGATGTCCAGTTTTTGGGAAAATTTCTTATTTTAAATACATTTGACATTTTTGCCAGATTTTTAAATTTTTTTACAGCAAATTCTCTTTACGAAAACCCATTCGGGTTAAATTCTCGGGTCATTTTATTTTTTTAAAAATCTTTAGAAATACAAATGTATATAAATAAAACACAAATACAAATACATAAATACATACAATACATATGTTGTTTGTCCATACATCATACAAATTGTATACTAGTTAAGGTTTACATTAAACTATACTATTTATAATTAAAGTTCAAGTAATAGACACATCTCAACATCAACTGTTCAGAGGAGAATGCATGAGTCAGGCCTTCATGGTCGAATTGCGGAAAAGAAACCACTACTAAAGGACACCAATAAGAAGAAACTTGCTTGGGCCAAGAAACACGAGCAATGGACATTAGACCGGTGTAAATCTGTCCTTCGATCGGATGAGTCCAAATTTGAGATTTTTGGTTCCAACTGCTGTGTCTTTATGAAACGCAGAGTGGCTGAACAGATGATCGCTACATGTGGGGTTCCCACCATGAAGCATGGAGGAGGAGGTGTGATGGTGCATTGCTGGTGACACTGTCAGTGTTTTATTTAGAATTCAAGGCACACTTAACCAGCAATGCTACCACAGCATTTTGCAGCGATACGCCATCCCATCTGGTTTGCTCTTAGTGGGACTATCATTTGTTTTTCAACAGGACAATGACCCAAAACACACCTCCAGGCTGTGTAAGGGCTATTTGACCAGTAAGGAGAGTGATGGAGTGGTGCATCAGATGAACTGGCCTCCACAATCACACGACCTCAACTCAAATTAGATAGTTTGGGATGAGATGGACTGCAGATTGAAGGAAAAGCAGCCAAGTGCTCAGCATATGTGGGACCTCCTTCAAGACTGTTGGAAAAGCATTCCAGGTGACTACCTCATGAGGCTGGTTGAGAGAATGCCTAGAGTTTGCAAAGCTGTCATCAAGGCAAAGGTTGGCTACTTTGAAGAATCTAAAATATTTAATATATTTTGATTTGTTTAACACTTTTTTGCTTACCACATGATTCCATGTCTTATTTCATAGTTTAGATGGCTTCACTATTATTCTACAATGTATAAAATAGTAGAAATTAAGAAAAAAACCTTATGAGTAGGTGTGTCCAAACTTTTGACTGGTACTGTATGTGTAACACTGAAAACCTTGGACTACTTGTTCCTTTACTGTTGTTATGTGGTGGAAAATTGTCTTAGAAATATGACATTTACAAGAACTTGTGAATTCAATAAGGGCCTTTAATACAAGGGTATCAGAGGCCGTGCTGGTCCGCGGAACAACAAGATTGGTGCGTTGGAATGGACAACTCCCTATTACATCACAAAATTCAGGCTTCATCTGATTTATCTCTACAGAAACTACATCGAGATCAAAGACCCCCCCCCCACACACACACACACACAAAATGCAATTTAAATAATTGAACAGACGTAGGTTAATTAGTTGTTTAATAAACAAAAAAGAATGGACATTTCGGTTATTTGCTCAGCACTAACGAAAACGTTTACCATTTAAGAACCAAACAGAGCCAATGAAACAAAAAGGGAGGCCCCTACTTAAATTTGTCTAATAACAAACTCGTGTTTATGTTGTAAAATATTTTTAGTTTGGAGTAAACGTTTTGCAACACTCTAAACGTTTTGCAAAATAATCAGAGTACTGAACACACCCCAGTTGGTACTGTCTGGTCCTGTTGTTGTTCATTCCATAGAGATAGATAGAGGACTCTAGTGCCCAAACGGCTATGTCAGCATGGGCAGCGGCATCGAGGACTTCCACCATTCCTTAACCCTATGGATTAAGAGATGATCACATAATTCCCTCCAGGTCACCAGGAGGGATAAACCAATGAATTATACTTGTGAGGAAACATTCCATAACTGCAGGTGGAAGTGAATCGTCAACCTTGGCTTTATAAAGCAACCTGTTCAAACAACATACTCTAGGTGGCAGTGTATGCTTTCCAACTCATAGAAGTAGTAGAAGGAAATGGACTATCACTGCAGTGGTGTAAAGTACTTAGGTAAAAATACTTTAAAGTACTACTTAAAGCAAGGGCAGATTTAGGTAGGCTAGTGTCGTGGAAATTTCCTCTATTTACCAAATCATGGGAGCAAACCACACACAAGTCAGAGTTAGTTATCAAAGTCCATCTTTCCTGCTTGTTCACGCCCAATAACGCCCATATCCGCTTTCAGTTAGATTATAATGGTGGCAAGACCCTTGCTTTGTCCTAAAAATAATATACGTCCCTCTATTCTATAGGCCTATGCTTTTGCCCTGTATTTAGCTCAATGTGTTCTTTCGTATGCGTGTTCTTATCTAGAATCAGCAGACTATGTGTCTCCTCTATCTTTAGTGTGTCCAGTTGTCCTAGGCGCTCATGGCCTTACTCTGGCCTCCTGTCCTATAGAATAGACAATGCATTTTACCAGAATAGCAAATGCACTCTAAGTGTATCCTTCTCTTGTGTTAGAGTATTATGTTCCTCCCTATATGTACATCTTTCTCCCACAAAAGACAGAGAGAAGAGAGAAAGAGAGAGAGAGTTAGAGAGAGCATACTTAAATGACCAAAATGACAAAATCACTTCAAGATTTTATAAATCACCAGCCGTGAAGATTTGAACACGAGTAGCATACAAACTTTAACACACATAGATCTCAATCACCACTTAATCTACATTAGAGAGAGGGGAATTTCCTCAACCTGTGGAATCCATGCAATAGTAATCATAATACATCTCAATGACAGAAGAAAACTATACTGAACAAAAATATAAACTCAACATGCAACAATTTCAAAGATTTTACTGTGTCAACGTTCATATAAGGAAATCAATCAACTGAAATACATTCATTAATCAATGGATTTCACATGACTGGGAACTCAGATATGCATCTGTTGTTCAGATACCGTCAAAAGAAAAAGGTTTGTGAATGGTCCAGAAAACCAGTCAGTATCTGGTGTGACCACAATTTGCCTCATGCAGCGCGACACATCTCCATCGCATAGAGTTGATCAGGCTATTGATTGTGGCTTGTGGAATGTTGTCCCATTCCTCTTCAATGGCTGTGCGAAGTTGCTTGATATTGGCGGGACCTGGAACACGCTGTTGTACACGTTGGTCCAGAGCATCCCAAACATGCTCAATGGGTGACATAAAAAATAACATGGCTAGAAACATTGAACATAAAATGGCTATATATAGGGAGTACCAGTACTGAGTTGATGTGCAGGGGTAAGAGGTGATTGATCTAGCTATGTACTGTACATATACAGTTGAAATTGGAAGTTTACATATACCTTAGCCAAATACATTTAAACTCAGTTTTTCACAATTCTAGTAAAAATGTAATTTAATCCTAGTAAAAATTCCCTGTCATAGGTCAGTTAGGATCACCACTTTATTTTAAGAATGTGAAATGTCAGAATAAAAGTAGAGAGAATGATTTATTTCAGCTTTCATTTCTTTCATCACATTCCCAGTGGGTCAGAAGTTTACATACACTCAATTAGTATTTGGTAGCATTGCCTTTAAATTGTTTAACTTGGGTCAAATGTTTCAGGTAGCCTTCCACAAGCTTCCCACAATAAGTTTGGTGAATTTTGGCCCATTCCTCCTGGTAGAGCTGGTGTAACTGAGTCAGGTTTGTAGGCTTCCTTGCACGCACATGCTTTTTCAGTTCTGCCCACAAATGTTCTATAGGATTGAGGTCAGGGCTTTGTGATGGCCACTCCAGTACCTTGACTTTGTTGTCCTTAAGCCATTTTGCCACAACTTTGGAAATATGCTTGGGGTCATTGTCCATTTGGAAGACCCATTTGCGACCAAGCTTAAACTTCCTGACTGATGTCTTGAGATGTTGCTTCAATATATCCACTTAATGTTCCTTCCTCATGATGCCATCTATTTAGTGAAGTGTACCAGTCCCTCCTGCAGTAAAGCACCACCACAACACGATGCTGCCACCCCCTTGCTTCACAGTGGAGACAGTGTTCTTCGGTTTGCAAGCCTCTCCCTTTTTCCCCCAAACATAACAATGGTCATTATGGCCAAACAGTTCTATTTTTGTTTCATCAGATCAGAGGACATTTCTTCAAAAAGTATGATCTTTGTCCCCATGTGCAGTTGCAAACCATAGTCTGGCTTTTTTATGCCGGTTTTGGAGCGGTGGCTTCTTCCTTGATGAGTGGCCTTTCAGGTTATGTCGATATAGGACTCGTTTTACTGTGGATATAGATACTTTTGTATGTTTCTTCCAGCATCTTCACAAGGTCCTTTGCTGCTGTTCTGGGATTGATTTGCACTTTTCGCACCAAAGTACGTTCATCTCTCTCTGAGCGGTATGATGGCTGAGTGATCTCATGCTGTTTATACTTGCGTACTATTGTTTCCAGTGGGTCAGAAGTTTACATACACTAAGTTTGTTTGCCTTTAAACAGCTTGGAAATTCCTGAAAATTATGTGATGGCTTTAGAAGATTCTGATTGGCTAATTGACATCATTTGAGTCAATTGGAGGTGTGCCTGTGGATGTATTTCAAGGCCTACCTTCAAACTCAGTGCCTCTTTGCTTGAGATCATGGAAAAATCTAAAGAAATCAGCCAAGACCACAGAAAGTCTGGTTCATCCTTGGGAGCAATGTCTAAACAACTGAAGATACCACTTTCATCTGTACAAACAATAGTATGCAAGTATAAACACCATGGGACCGCGCAGCCGTCATACCGCTCAGGAAGGAGACGCGTTCTGTCTCCTAGAGATGAACGTACTTTGGTGCGAAAAGTGCAAATCGATAAAACCACCATAAAAAATTCAGACTATGGTTTGCAACCGCACATGGGTACAAAGTTTGTACTTTTTGGAGAATTGTCCACTGTTTGGCCATTACCATGAATTAGATATGACATACAATCATTCTCACAAAATCCCTTTGTCTGCATTTCTTGCAGGGTGTACACAGAGATGGGACAAGTTCTAAACAATCCCCATCACCCACGGTTTAAGTTCCCAGAGACGAAGAGGAGGCTGATATTCTGTAGACCTTTTCCCACATCAGAGACTACAGGCAGGTGAGCACACACACTTTCAACAAGTACCAAAAACACTATTCCATAATTGAATCACACTCACGCCCTATGAGAATCTACCCAACATATCCAGCCATGCATTCTTATTTCATAACTGATAGTGTTCACTTCTACATTTAATTTCAGTAGATGGGGCCTTTTTGCTGTGCTTTCTGAGTCTGTTGCCTTTGGTTGACAACGCAGTGTCGTCTTAGTAAGATCCCTTCTACACAACCCATATTTGTCTGACTGCCTCTAGCTGTGACAACCACAGACGGCACAGATACGTATATAAGTCAGGTAGCACCTTAGTAAGAAGTGGGCACCTTTAGTAAGAAGTGCACTTATTGATGAAGCCCGTGACTGTTGTGGTAAACGCCTCAATGTTATTGAATGAATCCCGGAACATATCTGTGCTAGCAAAACAGTCTTGTAGCCTTGCGTCAGCTTCGTCCGACCACTTCTGTATTGAGCGCATCACTGGTAATTCCTTTTGAGCTTTTGCTTGTGAACAGGAAGCATGAGAATACCTCTGCATCTTAGCTGGAACATTTGAAGAGTGAAAACTGCTGCCTTGCTAACCACATTTCCCCCTTCCTATCGACATGCTCCACTCACACGGCTGCATATAGATCCTCCCTGTTGTAGCTCATCTCTTACAATGGGTGAGGATGTGGGGGGATGGGGCTCACAAGGCTTAAGTGGGTTTAGGGGGGGACAGAATTTGATTGTCAAATGCTGCAACACATAACTGCCACCTATGAAGCGTTGACTTCCAGAATAAGAGTGCTGATCTAGGATCTGTTTTGCCTTCTATAGGAGAGGAACCTGATCCAAGATCAGCACTCCTATTCTGAGACGCTTTGTGAATACAGGCCTGGAGCTTTATGCTTATACAACGCTGGTCTCATCTCTGTTCTACACAGGCCTTTCTCTGTGGACCACTTTGATGACTACCAGAAGCACTTCACTGTCGTGAGCTTTGCAGAGGGGGTCCAGCTCAAACAGGTAATGATGACAAAGCAAACCCCCGCATTCATCAAAAGCAGACTAAGTCAACCGACTGAAACGGACAAACGCATGCACACACACTCAGAAAAGTAAACAAACACTCGTCAAAGAGAACGCACACACACAGCTGCAACAAACACCACCTGCATTAATTCCCTTAATCTGATACTCTGTGTGCCCCAGGTTCACTACAATGAATTCATACCCATGTTTGAAAAGCAGTACCATGGAAAGGGAAACATACACTGGTAAACATACACTGTTAATGTTGAGGTAAACATACACTGTTAATGTTTGACTTGTCTATCTGTGTGTGTGAGTTAAGCCAGTTGGACGCTACACGATTTATAAAATCCTAACTTCGCCTCTCACATTAAATGACCGTCTTTCCTGTATTTTTCTGGTGTTGCCAACATAGTGGTGCGCACATTAAACGATGTGACACAGACAGGGGTCAAACACTACAAGATTCTTCACTTGGTCATGAGGATTGTCAATAACAAGCTGTCTCGCAAAAACAATGATGTTGTAGCTACGTTAAATCACGAGCTGTGGTTCAAAGCAGCCTCATAAACGTTTTCAGTCAGAAATTCACGCTTGCCATACAGAGTTCAAATGTCTAGCCAACATTTTGAATTGAATAACATTGGCTTGTGAACTTCAGACCTGTAACGATTTGACACTTTGGTTAAAAGCAAGTACAAACGCATACTAGAAGTACTCATGGCTCGTGCCCCAGAGTCTACACATTTTGGGTGATGTGAAACAACGTCATCTCACTGGCTTCACTCTGGTGAGCTCTCATTTGCTATTGCTGATCATCGTTCTCAAAAATTGTCATTGCACATCTCACACTGCAAGAGCTTTGCAGATTTTGTGCCGATAAAATCAAAAATGTTTGAAAATATCGGGACGTCTGGGACTGCTCAAAGACTAGATCGGTAACCCTTAGATTGCGCCTTTGACTCGCTCACATGTAACGAGCATCGGTGACCGCCCTGAGTAGGCAATATGGGCATATTGTCTTGTATCTCAACGTGTCTATGGCAGATGAATCGTGGACAAAATCCTATAGTGTACACCTGGCTTAATCTGTTACATAATTAGTGTTAAGATTAGTTACTTCGGAAAGTAATATATTACCCGTTACATTTGTCAAAGTAACATGTTACTTTGCGATATTACTTTGTGTTTAAAGTAACAAGTTATATTACTCTGCATTCATGAAAAATATCTGTATCTCACCCTTTTGTTTGACTGTCAGAGAGAAGGGCTACTTACTCAAATCTAATTCTATTTGTCACATGCTTCGTAGAAAATGTGTAGACTAACAGTGAAATTCTTAGTTATTCTTACTTTTCCAATAACGCAGTTAAAGATAAGATAAAATTAAAAATATATAAATAGTGACACAAGGAAGAAATAGACGGTGAATAACGAATAAAAATAATGAGTTAAAATAACATGGCTATAAACAGGGAGTACCAGTTTTTTAAAAACATTTATTTCACCTTTATTTAAAGAGGTAGACAAGTTGAGAAGAAGTTCTCATTTACAACTGCGACCTGTCCAAGATAAACAACACAAACAACAGAGTTACACATGGAATAAACAAACATACAGTCAATAACACAACAGTAAAGTCTATACAGTGGGGCAAAAAAGTATTTAGTCATCCACCAATTGTGCAAGTTCTCCCACTTAAAAAGATGAGAGAGGCCGGTAATTTTCATCATAGGTACACTTCAACTATGACAGACAAAATGAGAAAAAAAAATCCAGAAAATCACATTGTAGGATTTTTAATGAATTTATTTGCAGATTATGGTGGAAAATAAGTATTTGGTCAATAACAAAAGTTTATCTCAATACTTTGTTATATACCCTTTGTTGGCAATGACAGAGGTAGTTTGATTTGATTTGATTTGAAACGTTTTCTGTAAGTCTTCACAAGGTTTTCACACACACTTGCTGGTATTTTGGCCCATTCCTCCATGCAGATCTCCTCCAGAGCAGTGATGTTTTGGGGCTGTTGCTGGGCAACTCGGACTTTCAACTCCCTCCAAAGATTTTCTATGGGGTTGAGATCTGGAGACTGGCTAGGCCACTCCAGGACCTTGAAATGCTTCTTACGAAGCCAGTCCTTCGTTGCTCAGGCAGTGTGTTTGGGATCATTGTCATGCTGAAAGACCCAGCCACGTTTCATCTTCAATGCCCTTGCTGATGAAAGGAGGTTTTCACTCAAAATCTCACGATACATGGCCCCATTCATTCTTTCCTTTACACGGATCAGTCGTCCTGGTCCCTTTGCAGAAAAACAGCCCCAAAGCATGATGTTTCCACCCCCATGCTTCACAGTAGGTATGGTGTTCTTTGGATGCAACTCAGCATTCTTTGTCCTCCAAACACAACGAGTTGAGTTTTTACCAAAAAGTTATATTTGGATTTCATCTGACCATATGACATTCTTATGACGGGCCTGGACATGTACTGGCTTAAGCAGGGGGACACGTCTGGCACTGTAGGATTTGAGTCTATTTTAGGGACGTAAGGCAATAAATAGGCCATAGTGGGGAAATGATTACAATTTAGCAATTAAACACTGGATTGATAGATGTGCAGAAGATGAATGTGCAAGTAGAGATACTGGGGTGCAAAGGAGCAAAAAAAAACAAAAAAACAATATGGGGATGAGGTTGTTGGAGGGGCTATTTACAGATGGGCTATGTACAGGGCCAATGATCTGTAAGCTGCTCTGAGAACTCATGTTAGTGAGGGAGATATGAGTCTCCAGCTTCAGTGATTTTTGCAATTCGTTCCAGTCAGTGGCAGCAGAAAACTGGAAGGAAAGGCAGCCAAAGGAGGAATTGTCTTTGGGAGTGACCAGTGAAATATACCTGCTGGAGCACGTGCTATGGGTGGGTGCTGTTATGGTGACCAGTGAGCTGAGATAAGGTAGGGCTTTACCTAGCAGATACTTATAGATGACCTGGAGGCAGTGGGTCTGGTGATGAATATGAAGCGAGGTCCAGCCAATGAGAGCATACAGGTTGCAGTGGTGGGAAGTATATGGGCTTCGGTGACAAAACGGATGGCACTGATAGACTGCATCGAATTTGTTGAGTAGCGTGTTGGAGGCTATTTTGTAAATGACATCGCCGAAGTCAAGGATCGGTAGAATAGTCAGATTTAAGAGGGTATGTTTGGCAGCATTAATGTTTGGCAGCATGCTTTGTTTGCGAAATATGAAGCCGATTCTAGATTTAATTTTGGATTGGAGATGCTTAATGTGATTCTGGAAGGAGAGTTCACAGTCTAACCAGACACCTAGGTATTTGCAGTTGTCCACATATTCTAAGTCAGAACCGTCCAGAGTTGTGATGCTGGGCGGGCAGTTGCGGTGCAGCGATTGGTTGAAGAGCATGCATTTAGTTTTACTTGCATTTAAGTGCAATTGGAGGCCACGGAAGGAGAGTTGTATCGCATTGAAACTCTTCTGGAAGAGCCAGAAGAGCCAGAAGTATACAGAATGGTGTTGTCTGCGTAGAGGTGGATCAGAGAACCACCAGCAGCAACATCATTGATGTATGCAGAGAAAATAGTCGGCCCGAGAATTGAACCCTGTGGCACCCCCATAGAGACTGCCAGAGTTCCGGACAACAGGCCCTCCGATTTGACACATTGAACGCTGTCTGAGAAGTAGTTGGTGAACCAGGCGAGGCAGTCATTTGAGAAACCAATGCTGTTGAGTCTGCCGATAAGAATGTGGTGATTGACAGAGTCAAAATCCTTGGCCAGGTCGAGGAAGACGGCTTCACAGTACTGTCTTTTATCGATGATAGTTATGCTATCGTTTAGGACCTTGAGCGTGGCTGAGGTGCACCCATGACCAGCTCGGAAACCATATTGCATATCGGAGAAGGTACGGTCGGATTCGAAATGTTCGGTGATCTGTTTGTTAACTGGCCTTTCGAAGACCTTAGAAAGGCAGGGTAGGATAGATACAGGTCTATAAGAGTTTGGGTCTAGAGTGTCTCCCCCTTTGAAGAGGGGGATGACCACGGCAGCTTTCCAATCTTTGGGGATCTCAGACGATATGAAAGAGGTTGAACGAGCTAGTAATAGGGGTTGCAACAATTGTGGCGGCTAATTTTAGAAAAAGAGGGCTCAGATTGTCTAGCCCAGCTGATTTGTAGGGGTCCAGATTTTGCAGCACTTTCAGAACATCAGCTGTCTGGATTTGGGCGAAGGAGAAATGGGGAGGCTTGGCAAGTTGCTATGGGGGTTGCAGAGATTTTGAACGGGGTAGGGGTAGCCATGTGTAAAGCATGGCCAGCCATAGAAAAATGCTTATTGAAATTCTCGATTATTGTAGATCTATCAGTGGTGACAGTGTTTCCTAGCCTCAGTGCAGTGGGCAGCTGGGAGGAGATGCTCTTATTCTCCATGGATTTTACAGTGTCCCAGAACTTTTTGGAGTTTGTGCTACAGGATGCACATTTCTGTTAGGAAAGCAAAGGCTAGCTTTTTCAAACTGCCTGTGTATATTGGTTCCTAACTTCCCTGAAAAGTTGCATATTGTGGGGGCTATTCGATGCTAATGCAGTTTGCCACAGGGTGTTTTTGTGCTAGTCAAGGGCAGTCAGGTCTGGAGTGAACCAAAAACCATATCTGTTCTTAGTTCTAAATTTGTTGAATGGGGCATGCTTATTTAAGATGGTGAGGAAAGCACTTTTAAAGAATAACCAGGTCAAAATCCTTCCAGGATACCCGGGCCAGATCGATTAGAAAGGCCTGCTTGCTGAAGTGTTTTTAGGATAATTTGACAGTTATGAGGGGTGGTCGTTTGACCGCAGACCCATTACGGACGCAGGCAATGAGGCAGTGATCGCTGAGATCCTGGTTGAAGACAACAGAGGTGTATTTAGAGGGCAGGTTGGTCAGGATGATATCTATGAGGGTGCCCATGTTTCTGGATTTAGGGTTGTACCTGGTAGGTTCCATGATAATTTGTGAGATTGAGGGCATCTAGCTTAGATTGTAGGATGGCCGGAGTGCTAAGCATATCCCAGTTTAGGTCACCTAACAGTACAAACTCTGAAGATAAATGGGGGGGAAATTATTTCACATATGGTGTTCAGGGCACAGCTGGGGGTTGAGGGGGTCTATAACAAGCGACAACAGTGAGAGACTTATTCATGGAAAGGTGGATTTTTAAAAGTAGAAGCTGTTTGGGCACAAACCTGGATAGCATGACAGAACTCTGCAGGCTGTCTCTGCAGTAGATTGCAACCCCTTTGGCAGTTCTATGTTGGCGGAAAATGTTGTAGTTGGGGAAGGGAATTTCAGAACTTTTGGTGACTTTCCTAAGCCAGCATTCAGACACGCCTAGGACATCAGGGTTGGCGGAGTGTGTTTTTCCCCCCACTGCTTTAGCACACTTAGGGAGGATGCTTCTGTTAACATGCATGAAACCAAGGCTTACGGTTACAGAAGTCAACAAATGATAGGCCTGGGGAATAGGAGTGGAATTGGGGGCTACAGGGTCTGGGTTAACCTCTACATCACCAGAGGAACAGAGGAGGAGTAGGTTAAAGGTACGGCTAAAGGCTATAAGAACTGGTCGTCTAGTGCATTGGGGACAGAGAATAAATGGAGCAGATTTCTTGCCGTGGTAGAATAGATTCAAAGCATAATGTACTGACGTTTATGGTAGGATGTGAGTACAGTGGAGGTAAACCTATGCGTTGATTGATGAAGAGAGGTTTCGTCTCTGGTGGCATCAGTTAACCTAGGTGAGGTCTCCCCATGTGTGTGAGGTGGGACGAAAGAGCTATCTAAGTCATTTTGAGTGGGACTGAGGGCTCTACAGTGAAACAAAACAATAAAACCTTGCCAAGACAGCAGTAGACAAGGCATATTGACATTAGAGAGAGGCATAAAGCAATCACAGGTGTTGATCAGGAGAGCTAAGACAACAATGGGTAAATGGCGATGAATGTGCAGAGCGGGTCAGTTAGGTACATACAGGACCTGAGTTCGAGGCTGGGGCCGACAGGTAAACAAAAGGAGGTACCGTGTTATTGAAACGGCTATGGGGGCATCAGCTGTGTAGCCGAGTTGTGACGTGCAGGGGTACGAGGTAACTGAGCTAGCTATGTTTATATAGGTAGACATAAAGTGACTAAGCAACAGAATAGATGATAGACAGTAGCAGTAGTGTATACAGTGAGTGTGTGGCATCAGTATGCAGTACTGCTAACTCAGGTTTGATGATCACTAGTTTCCCCTTTCATCTGTGGTGTTGCTTTCCTGTGCTAGTCTAAAAAGTGCTGCGCTATACATGGGCTGCTTAATTAGCCATATTTACTGATTGTAAATAATTGCTTTAGTGTGATTAAGTTTAAGTGAAATTAGGCTTTGTGATGTATAAAGTCATAGTATGGGAAGAGAAAAGGGTTTCTGCATATTAGTGAGTATGTTTGGGGAAGTGTATGTGTACAGTAAGTCAGTATTTTTCAGTGCGAATCCAACATGTTTTAACAGGGCCCATTCCAGCAGGTCTATTAGACAAGTAACTCTTTAATCACATTATAGCAGGGTGTGTAAAGCCATGACACATACGTTTTCCCAGCAGCAGAATATGATTGATAATGTCAAAAGCTGCACTGAAGTCTAACAAAACTGGGGGGTTCACTTTCCCAGTGGATGCCATCTATCTCCCTAGGTGGGTGTGTGTGTTAGGTATTTGTTATTTCAGTGAGCATGGTAGTACCGCACCTATCGTTGGCTTTGACCTCAATGTTCGTCCTTCAGAGATGAAACATTTCCAAAGTAGAGAACAGTTGAAGTGTGTGTCACTTCAATTAAAGGGATAGTTTGGGATTTTGGCAATGAAGCCAAAAGCTACTATCGCAGAGTCGGATGAACTCATGGATACCATTTTTATGTCTCTGTGTCCAGTACCAAGGAAGTTTTGCGAGCCAATGCTAACTAGCATTAGCGCAATGGCTGGAAGTCTATGGGAACAGCTAGCATGCTACAAATTAATCTGACTCTTGGGAAGCAGTTAAAAGGCTCCGTTGCCAAAATCCCGAAGTATCCCTTTAATGGTGGCACTATAATAGGAGTCTCACTCACTGACTCACTCATCAGACTCCCTCATCAGAGTCTTGAAGCTGTTTATATATATCCTGGCTGGTGACTAAAGCGACAGAAATAGTTCCACTCTAACAGAGGCCAATGTGTTGTTCGTTCCCTGTATTCTAGGACTAGGTGCATTGTCCGGTGGGTGTCCGGTGGGTGTGTGTGTGTGTGTGGAGCTGAAAAGTGAGAAAGGGTGTGTGCTATTCTGGGAGGCACCAGCTGTAGAGGGAAAGCTATTAGGTCAGTTCCATCCTTGTGAGCCTCCCCTCTCCTCACCCCTTCCTCACCTCGCACCCCTCACTCTAACCCCCCACTGATGGGAAAGACATCCAGGAAAGCATCCATAAATATGAAATTAAGTCTTACTGACAAACATACTTAAGATACAGCCTGTACCAGTAAACAACAGATTAACAACAGACGTTTAGGTTCGGCTTACAGTAAGCAATCCTGCAATGATGCTATGTACTCCGTCAGGTGAGAATGTTCATTTGTAGTCGATCCGGTCTCTTTGGAAGGGGTGAGGAAAGGGGAGAGTCTCTTCATCGGCTCCAGGGTCCCAGGCCTCCTCTTTCTCCCCTATCTTTTATCCCTGTCCATTCATCCTTCCTCCCCGTCTCCCTCTTTCATACCTCAGACTCCTCACACCTGTCTGTCATCCTAACTCTCCCACACTAATCTTTCTCCCAGTCACACTCAATTGCACATGGACAAGTGTCTTCCAACTTCTATTCACTGCGTATTATCCTGTTATTACCTATAGGATCATGTATGCCATATTTGACACTGATGGATTAAGGTTGGGGTACTGAAGTCTTACAAGTAATTCAAACCCATTCATAAATTGTATTGGCTAATACAGCACAGATTGTCTTGTGTCTGTATTTAGAAATCTATACATGACTGTAAGGGGTGCGTAACTGGTGGCAGGGAAGTCAGACGCAGGAGAGCAGAACTTGGTAATAGCCGGAGCAGTTTAATATCAAAACCAACGGCATAAAGAATAAACCAACATGGGTATAAAACCTGACGCGCACCAGTCAACATGTGCACAAGCACTTACAAACAAACAATACCTCACAAAGACATGGGGGGAACAAACGGTTAAATACACAACACGTAATGAGGGAATAAAAACCAGGCGTGTGTGAAAACAAGACAAAAAAAATGGATCGGCAATGACCCTTGAGTGCAGGAGACTAAAAGTGTACTAGTGTTTCTTGTGTAATGACATACACATTGATAACGGAATGTAGGCCTGTAGAGACTAGCTAAACTGG
The DNA here is from genome assembly GCF_013265735.2 of Oncorhynchus mykiss. Lineage (NCBI taxonomy): Eukaryota > Metazoa > Chordata > Actinopteri > Salmoniformes > Salmonidae > Oncorhynchus > Oncorhynchus mykiss. Next base: position 27,587,561 of record NC_048585.1, on the reverse strand, counting down.
GCTGAGGTGGGACAGGGAGTGTCAGAAAGCCCAGTGAAGGAGCCTCACAAAGGGATTTGATGGGCTTTACAGCTGGCCTTGGCCATCTGTCCTCCAGGGTCTAGTCTGGAATTCAGCACATTGCAGCCCTTGGATAATGACAATACAATACTGTTAAGTAATTTTGTAATCAATGTTCATAGATTCCAATTTATGTTTATCTGTCTGATACCCAGAGGTTGTAAAGTTCTGGTCTTAAATAAAACAGACAGAATTCCCAACTCACAATTGATCAGATCCAAATGTATTTGCGCGAGCTCTCAAGTTTTCACAAATACATTCCCTTTATACCATCGTAACCTACGCACATACATACACACCAACATAGGGATTTTCTTATGAGTCTCACCACAGTTTATAACCCCTCAGCTGACAGTTCCAGGCTCCCCCAGACACTAGAACTCTGGAGGAGGTCTCCCTGTCCCCTCTTATCTCCACAGATTTACATCCAGATCGGTTCCAACATAGGTTAACGCTCCTCTAAGTTCTCTTTATGCCCCCGCATACATTCCTTTCTTCCTAGGTACTGTCGTGGAAAATCGGATCAAATATTACGCATACCAGAACTTGTGAAATCAATTAGGCTTTTAATACAAGAGTATAGCAAGCCGGGATGGTCCGTGGAACACACACCGCTTCCCAGAGTCTCGGCTCCCGTATTTACACACATATAGCATATGGGTCCATCTCATATGCAAATAAACATACTTCCCCTATCCTTCTGCCACCATTATCTTTTAGTTCAGGCTTCTTGCTTGTTCACGCCCAATAACGCCCATATCTGCTTTTAGTTAGATTATAATGGTGGCAGGACCCTTGCTTTGTCCTAAAAATAACATGCGTCCCTTTATTCTATAGGCCTATTCTTTGGCCCTGCATTTAGCTTATGGTTCTTTTGTGTGTGTGCTCTTGTCAGCCGACAATGTGTCTCCTCTTACTTTAGTGTATCCAGTTCTCCTAGGTGTAGTGTTTCTTTTGTATGTGGATCAATAGACTATGTGTCTCCTCTTACTTTAGCGTATCCAGTTCTCCTAGGTGCCTGTGTGTCTCATTTACTCCCACAGTATATGCCATATAACCCCTTCCTAATGAACAAACATTATTTAACACTACAAGAAAGACAGGGTAGAATTACTGCCAGTTATAGTGCCATACACCTCATTTAGTCATTATTGATAAAAAAATCCCATAACAAATACTGATGTATACTAATCATGACACAGGCCAGTGCTGACGCATGCCCTTGTTGACATATGATGACCATGTAGGAAACTGATAACATAAACCCATAGGCTAACACTTATGCTAATTCCTATTAATAGGTAAACATTGTGGCTAACACCTTCTGTTCTCTGGTCATGTGACCAAGGGGGTTTCTCCAGACGAAGGAGAGAGGAAGCTAAATGTCCTCCATAGCAGAGTACACAGTGAATTCTTCCTTCTTCCCACTCTATGTCGCTGATGAGTTTTTCCTCTCTCCACTGTGTAGTGATTTTCCTCATCACTATTTTAATAGTTCTTCAAAGTAAATAAGGTATACATTTATGACTGCTGAATACCAACTATCAGATCACGTACTGTATTTTCAGGCCTGCGAAGCAACTGCTTTCTGTCCCTCTGGATGGTGTGTTCTCTGTGTCTGCTCCACACAAACCGAACAAGTTTGAAACTACAACTCCCTACTACATCGCACGGGTCAGGCTTCATCTGATTTATCTCTACATAAACTGCACATCGAGATCACAAAAAAATACAAATATAATTCAAGTAATTGAACAGATGTCGGTTAATTAGTTGTTTGAAAACCAAAACATAACCAAAATTGTCACGACTTCCACCGAAGTCGGTTCCTCTCCTTGTTCGGGCGGCGCTCGGCGTCACCGGTGGTCTAGCCATCGTCATCCACTTTTTATTTTCCATTTGTTTTGTCTTGTTTTCCTACACACCTGGTTTTCATTTCCCTCAGTTAGTGTTGTGTATTTAACCCTCTGTTCCCCCCATGTCTTTGTGTGGAATTGTTTGCAAGTACTTCTGCACATTGGTTACGGGTGCGCGTCAGATTTTGTACCCATGATGGTTGTTTTCTTTATGCCGTTGGTTTTGTATTAAACTGCTCCGGCTATTACCTAGTTCTGCTCTCCTGCGTCTGACTTCACTACCACCAGTTACGCACCTCTTACAAAAATATTGGTTATTTGCTCAGCATTATTGAAAAAATGTACTGTTTAAAAATGAAACGGGAAGGGACTTACTTAAATTTGTCCAATAGAAACTTAAGTTTATGTTGCAAAATGTTTTCTGTCACTGTTCATTCCATAAAGAGAGATAGAGGACTATAGTACCCAAAAGCCTGTACCAGCATGGGCAACGCCATTGAGGACTTTCACCATTCCTTAATATGGGTTAAGGGATGACGACATAATTCCATCCAGGTCACCAGGAGGGACCAGCCAATTAATTATACTTAGCTTTATAGGTTACCTGTTCAAACAACACAGTCTAGGTGGCAGTGTGCACCCAGTTGGTTTGCCAAGTCATAGAAGTAGTAGTATAACAAAAATGGAGATGGCCACCAAGTCCTAAATCTGCCTATTTGAGGCCATCTCCAATGTGATTTTAAACCTAATGCCAATCCCTAACCTTAAATGAAGACCAAAAAGCACATTTTGTTTTCATAAATGTTAATGGTCTACTGAATTTTGGCTTTGTGGCTGTGCTAGTGGAAACCCCTGTCCGTGCTCTGAGGCCATAATAGGACAGATGCAACGATGAGATGTCCATGGTTTGTTCTAAAAATCTCCCATAATGAACCGCACGTGTCGTGGAAATATTGAATAAAATATTTCTCAGGCACCGGAACTTGTAATTTCAAATATACTTTTTTTTAACAAAAGTAACAGAAGCCGAACAATTGTTGGGAAAATGACGTGTCATGCACAAAGTAGATGTCCTAACCGACTTGCCAAAACTATAGTTTGTTAGCAAGAAATTCGTGGAGGGGTTAAAAATGACTCCAACCTAAGTGAATGTGAACTTCCGACTTCAACTGTGTATATTATTATTGATTTACTTTTTTTTGACAACTGTCAAAACTTAACATGTATAAATTGCAATTCAAATCTGTGGTCAGGTAGCTAGAAGGGTGTCTTTGGTTGCAAAATGTACCATTATTTTCCAGTCCATTATAAATGTTGTGCTATAGGTGATATAGTCCTCTAATGCTCTTACTTTTAATAGTTAGGTATTTTTTTTGCAATTACATTTACTTTTGATGCTTAAGTATATTTTAAACCAAATACTTTTAGACTGTTACTCCAGTAGTAAAATAATATATAAGACTGTGCCAGCAGTGTGTGTGTGGCGTCAGTATGCATGTGCGTGCATGTTATGTGTGTGTTGGGATGTTAGTGTACAGTGCCTTCAGAAAGTATTCACGCCAATTGACTTTTTTTCACATTTTGTTGTTAAACCCTGAATTTAAAATGTATTAAATTGAGATTTTAATCCATTTTAATCCCACTTTGTAACAACAAAATGTAGAACAAGTAAAGCGGTGTGAATACTCAATGAAGGTATTGTATAGTCCACACCTCTTGTTTTTATGCCCTGGGCCATTCAAGTCTATTGTTGGTACTCCAGATGTTCTTGTCGAGCCAAGGGGGCCTTGTACAATGTCATCTGCCTGTAAGCCTTCAAGAGAGCAGTGATATATTGTATGTTCAACACTACTGGGTTTTAAACATACTATTTGGCCATAGCACTCAGACTACAATACCTACATTAAGTTGCTGAACTAATAATGTTTACCACACAGACACCATTGGGGGAGGTTCTTTGTCTGTGGAAGGGTATGTCCCCAGGTGGTGAATACATGGAGATGCCATTGAAGTGGGCCATCAATGACAAAAAGCTTTCCCCCTTGTGACAGAAAAAATATGTATTTACCTCATTTGTTGGATATTTAACAATTATTTACTTAACTAACAGTAAGATATTTCTGTCCTACTAATGATGTGTTAAAGAGATGGTTCCCACTCTAGCTTCCTGCAGTTAGTCTGGACATATGGTCAATGAAATGGGTTTTGCTAGAGATAGCTTGAGCTGACAATGACTAGGCAATACAAACCTAAAAGCTGACATTCCATAGACAAGATGTGGTGTGTGTGACCCGAGATAGAGCCTGGAAGAGTTTAGAACAATGCCTCATTGTCTCATCTTCTTGGCATCTGGGAAACTAAGCTGGGTTGGAAGTTCAACAACATCCTGTGCCGATAACCAGGAGATGGATCAAGGTGGCTTATTTGAAGGACAGAAATGACTGACTAAGCATTTTTTAGGGCCTATATAAGATCTCTGTTTTTTCATTACCAGTTAAGCACTCGGAAACACACTGCAGTGTGGGGTCGACGGTTTCATTATTGCAATAATTAATCAATGTTAAATAATGATGATTGCTTGAATAATTGTCCAAGTCTCTCTAAGGAATGACATTTACACGACACTCCTCCCCCAGGCCTACATTCACACATAAACTCAACAAAAAAAGAAACGTCCCTTTTTCAGGACCCTGTCTTTCAAAGATAACAGGGGGAGCGGGATCGATTTGGAGGTGGAGGGTCCGTCATGGTCTGGGGCGGTGTGTCAAAGGATCATCGGACTGAGCTTGTTATCATTGCAGACAATCTCAAAGCTATGTGTTACAGGGAAGACATCCTCCTCCCTAATGTGGTACCCTTACTGCAGGCTCATCCTGACATGACCCTCCAGCATGACAAGGCCACCAGCCATACTGCTCGTTCTGTGCGTGATTTCCTGCAAGACAGGAATGTCAGTGTTCTGCCATGGCCAGCGAAGAGCCCGGATCTCCATCCCATTGAGCACTCCTGGGACCTGTTGGATTGGAGGGTGAGGGCTTGGGCCATTCCCCCCAGAAATGCCCGGGAACTTGTAGGCGCCTTGGTGGAAGAGTGGGGTAACATCTCACAGCAAGAACTTGCAAATATGCTGCAGTCCATGAGGAGGAGATGCACTGCAGTACTTAGTATCTGGTGTGGCCACCAGCTGCATTGACTGTTACGTTTGATTTTAACCCCCCCCCACCCCCCTTTTTGTTCAGGGACACGTTGTTCCATTTCTGTCAGTCACATGTCTGTGGAACATGTTTGGTTTATGTCTCAATTGTTGAATCTTGTTACGTTCATATAAATATTTACACATGTTAAGTTTGCTGAAAATAAATGCAGTTGACAGTGCGGACGTTTCCTTTTTTGCTGTGTTTACATGCCTTCAAAGCATGGCCAACAATGATCCATGTAATCTATAGGCTAGGTGTGATGAACTGGTCAGTGCGTCTCTTTCTTTCTCACATGCATTTTCCCCCTATGTCCCCATAACCTCTTTTTTCAGTGTCTGTCTCTTAACTAAGTTTCCCTCCTCTCTTCCAGAGGAAGTGACACGGGACTATGCTTATGGCAAGAGCAACCCTCTGGTGAAGAGATGTCGATTGTTGCTATGGATACCAGCTGACTTGGAAGGGGTCAGCACTCAGCACTCAGACCCCTGAACCCTCTGATCTCTACTACGAAGTAGGGAAACCTGAAACATGTTTCATGTGTCAATACAGTCAGCCAATTAGGTATTTAGGCATTGTTTAGGCATTGTTTCAGGCTTTTACTCTGAAAAATGAGGTAGATACAGTACGTTCAATGAGTGGACAGTGAACATTTCCAGACATGAGCCAAGCGCGTGATCGGAACCGCGCCATTCTTGTTTCTCCTTTTCTATTGGCGAAGCTTTTGTCCGGTTGAAAAATTATTGATTATTTATGTCAAAAACAACCCGAGGATTGATTTTAAACATTGTTTGACATGTTTCTACAAACTTATTGTACCTTTTTTTTTAAACTTTCCATCTGGATGTTGTGAGCGCGCATTGTGCCTTTGGATTACTGATCTAAACGCACCAACAAAACTGAGGTTTTTGGATGTAAAGAGGAACATTATCGAACAAAACTAACATTTATAGTCTACCATGGAGACCTGGAAGTGCCACCAGATGAAGATCATCAAAGATAAGTGATTCATTTGAAAGCTATTTCTGACTTTTGTGACACCTCTCCTTGGTTGGAAAATGGCCTACAAACCTGACTGTTTCATCAGCTCTGTCTGGAGGAATGGGCCAAAATTTACCCAACTTATTGTGGGAAACCTGTGGAAGGCTACCTGAAATTGTCACGCCCTGACCTTAGAGATACCTTTTTATGTCTCTAATTTGGTTCTTCAGGGCGTGAGTTGGGGTGGGCATTCTATGTTTTGTGTTCTATGTTTTCTATTTCTGTGTGTTTGGCCGGGTGTGGTTCTCAATCAGAGGCAGCTGTCTATCGTTGTCTCGGATTGAGAACCATGCTTAGGTAGCCTTTTCCCACCTGTGTGGTGTGGGTAGTTGCTTTCTGTTTTTGTGTCTGCACCAGACAGAACTGTATCGGTTGTTCTCTTTGTTGTTTTGCTATTCAGTGTTCAGTTCAACTAATAAAAGATGAACACGTATCACGCTGCACCTTGGTCCTCACCTTCTTTCACCAACAGTCGTTACAGAAATGTTTGACCCAAGTTAAACAATTTAAAGGCAATGCTACTAATTGAGTGTATGTACACTTCTGACCCACTGGGAATGTGATGAAGGAAATGAAAGCTGAAATAAATCACTCTATACTATTATTCTGACATTTCACATTCTTAAAATAAAGTGGTGATCCTAACTGACCTAAGACAGGGAATTTTTACTAGGATTAAATGTCAGGATTTGTGATAAATTGAGTTTAAATGTATTTGGTTAAGATGTACAGTATGTAAACTTCCGACTTCGACTGTATAATACATAGCCGACAGTATCTGCTGTGTCAACAGTTTTCATTGTGTAGAGACAAGTGTCTGGCCCCATATAGAACAGAAACATTAACTCATGCTCTGGAATGCTCTTTAGGTTTTATCACCCAAAAGACATCATAAATCTCCTGTCAGTATTATCTCCCAGAGGCCCATCCTCAGTAGGACACACACACAATAGTTATAAGAATACTATTTTCTGTTGCATTAAACCAACCATTTGATGCAATTAAAGTATTATTACATAGTTTTGCAATTTTCCACCGTAAGGGTAATAGGGTAATGAACCATAACTTCTCCCTTCAGGGGATCTGACCTGACCTCCTTACCTCAACCCTCCTTTGTCTATTCCACAGATGTCCATCAACTTCCCCTATAGCAATCCTGTGACTTCCTTCCGTCCACCCAACACATTCCAGCCATCTGTCTTTCTACAGAGAACCATTAACTTTTGACTTGAATACCCATTCTCTTTCACTCCTTTATATACTATGCTTCTGATCTGTCATGTCTTTAGTTTCTCACTGTTCAAAGTTTACCCCTAGTCCAACAATTTAATTCCATTCTTTTACTTTTAGATTTGTTGTGTATTGTTGTATATTGTTCGATAGTACGGCACTGTTGGAGCTAGAAACACAAACATTTTGCTACACCCACAATAACATCTGCTAAACATGTGTACGTGACAAAATGCTCAAGTCATTTCAAGTCCATTTTTTATTTCATTACCATTAATTAGCTGTGACATATCATGCTCACAAGACCCCTTTAACGGTGTACACAGATGGGGCACGTTCTAAATAATCTCCATCCTCTACGGTTCATGTTCACAGAGACTGAAGAGGAGGCGGATGTTCTTTGAACCTTCTCCCACATCAGAGATTACAGGTGAACACACACGCACACACACTTTCAACAAGTACCCCAAAACACTATTCCATCATTTAATCACACTGACTCCTGTCATGGAAATTCATACCGAGAGAGACTTTGTCATTTCTTCAAACAATCATCTTTATTTAATATCGATTCATTATTGCAAAAAATGAAACTAGTCAACCCATCACTCTTGACTGTTGGACCAAGCAGCCTAACCTTTACAGAAAATGTTGTTCTTTATATAGTAGACACATGGTAAAAATGGTTAGTCATGGCTGGTTCCACCCTTCACATGCAGATCGGGGGGGCACCATAAGCCACTTTGGGTTAATCCTGTGGTCATCTGCCTCTGGTGTTGTTTCCCAGATGCAAGAATGATTAAACACAATAATGGTTTTGTTATATTCCTCCAGGCTCTCTCTATCTTGGTTACACCCACCACATCTACCAGCTGTAGGTTTTTAGGCTCCTCTCAGTTCACACAGACAAAAATGAGAACTACGTAAATACCCTCAAATATTGCATTAATCAACCATTCGTTGCATAAACAGTATTATAACATAATCGTAATCGTTTCCCACCATACTCCCTATGAGGATCTACCCAACATATCAAGGCATGTCAAACTCCATAGTGCATTGGGACAGAGATGGATGCTCTCTGTCCCAATGACACACACCACAGAACACTTTAACCAAAACCTCCAGGCTGTTTGGGCGGTGAGATAAGCCTCCAGGGATCTGGCCTGAATCTTATCTGTCTTTAGGGCACCACTAATGAGAGTACGAGTGATTTATTGATAACCTTCCCATCTAGGATCAGCTCTCTCAATCCTAGCCTCGATGTGAAAAATACCAAACTAATAATAATCCTAAACTGACTATCCCCCCTGCTCAAACCCGGGGTCTGTATGTCTCTCCACACGAAGTTAAGCGAGGTGTGTCCTCACGTTATGACCATTCAGTTTCCCTGTGAGATGGTTGTCACAGTGAAGGACAACCTCTCCTAGTGTCGCATTGGGCACGGGGGTCCAGGGGGGCGAGTGGCCACCAGAGACATTTCACCTGCAGACCAAGGTAACACACACACCATGGTCATGTGAAAAACAATTATGGAAAAGCATCCCAATTTAACCACTGCACAGCTTGATCTCTCATGTGTTTCCAAGATGGCGGAGCAGAAAGACGTGCTTGCTTTCATCCAATGTAAATATTGTATTTTTCGGGTCATGTTTATATCCATTTCATTATCTCAATCTCTTTTTTCCCATTTTTGGATTAAATATACCTTCCTGCAACCCGCTTCACCCATTGTGGTACGGATCTGTAATTTTTGTTAGACCTTATAACTGGAACCTCCATCAGAAGCTAGACAGCTAATTAGCTACTAGCTTTATAGTCATTGTTAGCCACTGCTAGCGGTCTTTACCTTTAGCTCGAACTCCAGCCAGGATTGCCTGGATAATACCTGCCAGTCTGCACAGCACAAAATCAGCCCTGAGAATATCGGACTGCTTTTTTCCCCCACTACATGACCGGATTCCTGCCGTAAGCTCTGGACCATCACACCGGATCTTCGCAGCTAGCTAGTTGCTACCGAGTGGTTACTGTGGCTAACACCCTTATCCAGAAGCATGCACCAGCTAGCCTCGAGCTAGGCCCATTTCCCTGCTAGCAAACGAAGTACACCAACTACAATACCCCTCTTGCCAATTGGCCTGGACGCTTTGTCGACACGGAGCCCCGCCGATCCATCACGACTGGTCTGCTGACATAATTCGTCTGATGTGCGCTCAACCAGCCTACGCATCGTGGATGCTGGTGTTGATCCATCTGCTAGCCCCGGATTGCTAGCTTCCTGAACGCCATGTCTACCGCTCGCCTTACGTAGTAATCGACTACTGAATGGCTCCCTGTTTCATCTTTGCTGCTCATTGGACCCTATGATCACTCGGCTACACAGCTGATGCCTGCTCTGCCCATTCATCGCCATTTACCCGTTGTTGTTGACCTAGCTGTTTACCAGTTGTCTCACCTGTTGTCTTAGCTCTCCCAATCAACACCTGTGATTGCTTTATGCCTTTCTCTAATGTCAATATGCCTTGTATACTGTTGTTTAGGGCAGCTCTCGTTCTTTTATTTTACTGCGGTGCCCCTAGACCTGCTCAACATGCCTCCGATAGCCCCCTTGTCCCACCCCACACAAATGCGGAGACCGCACCTAGCTTAACTGGTGCCTCCAGAGATGAAACCTCTCTCATTGACACTCAATGCCTAGGTTTACACCCACCGTACTCGCACCCTACCATACCCTTGTCTTTACACTATGCCCTGAATCTATTCTACCATGCCCAGAAATCTGCTTCTTTAATTCTATGTTCCCAAAGCACTAGATTACCAGTTCTTATAGCATTTAGCCATACCCTCATCCTACTCCTCCTCTGTTCCTCTGGTGATGTAGAGATTAACCCAGGCCCTGTGTGTCAACAGGCGCTCTCATTTGTTGACTTCTGTAACCGTAAAAGCCTTGGGTTGATGCATGTTAACATCAGAAGTTTGCTTTATTGACTGCTTTAGCACACTCTGCCAACCCTGATGTCCTAGCCGTATCTGAATCCTGGCTTAGGAAATGTCCATCCCCAATTACAAAATTTACCGTCAAGACAGAACTGCGAAAGGGCCCTGGACACCATATGTGAATTGATTGCCCCCCATCTATCGTTAGAGTTCGTACTGCTAGGTGACCTAAATTGGGATATGCTTAACACCCAGCACATTCTTCCACTGCAAATCTACCATTCCAGTGTTTTACTTGCTATATTGTATTTACTTTGCTACCATGGCCTTTTTTTGCCTTTACCTCCCTTATCTCACCTCATTTGCTCACATCATAGACTTGTTTCTACTGTATTATTGACTGTATAATTGTTTTACTCCATGTGTAACTCTGTGTCGTATGTGTCGAACTGCTTTGCTTTATCTTGGCCACGTCGCAATTGTAAATGAGAACTTGTTCTCAACTTGCCTACCTGGTTAAATAAAGGTGAAATAAAAATAAATAAATCAAATCCAGGATCTCAGCGATCACTGCCTCATTGCCTGTGTCCGTTATGGGTCTGCTGTCAAACGATCACCCCTCATCACTGTCAAGCGCTCCCTAAAACACTTCTGCGAGCAGGCCTTTCTAATCTAACTGGCCTGGGTATCCTGGAAGGATATTGACCTCATCCCATCAGTAGAGGATGCCTGGTTGTTCTTTAAAAGTGCTTTCCTCACCATCTTAAATAAGCATGCCCCATTCACAAAATGTAGAACTAAGAACAGATATAGTAAAACTAAGTGCATGCTCTTCAACCAATCGCTATCCGCACCCGCCTGCCCGACTCGCATTACAACTCTGGACGGTTCTGACTTAGAATTTGTGGACAACTATAAATACCTAGGTGTCTGGCTAGACTGTAAACTCTCCTTCCAGACTCACATCAAGCATCTTCAATCCAAAATTAAATATAGAATTGGCTTCCTATTTCGCAACAAAGCCTCCTTCACTCATGCTGCCAAACATACCCTCGTAAAACTGACCATCCTACTGATCCTTGACTTTGTCGATGTCATTTACAAAATAGCATCCAACACGCTACTCAGCAAATTGGTTGCAGTCTATCACAGTGCCATCCATTTTGTCACCAAAGCCCCATATACTACCCACCACTGCGACCTGTATGCTCTCGTTGGCTGGTCCTCGCTACGTATTCGTCGCCAAACCCACTGGCTCCAGGTCATCTATAAGTCTTTGCTTGTTAAAGCTCCGCCTTATCTCAGCTCACTGATCACCATAGCAACTCCCACCTGTAGCACGCGCTCCAGCAGGTATATTTCACTGGTCATCCCCAAAGCCAAGACCTCCTTTGGCCGCCTTTCCTTCCAGTTCTCTGCTGCCAATGACTGGAACGAATTGCAAAAATCACTGAAGTTGGAGACTTATATCTCCCTCACTAACTTTAAGTGTCAGCTGCCAGAGCAGCTTACCGATCGCTGCAGCTGTAAACAGCCCACCTGTAAATAGCCCATCCAACCAACTACCTACCTCATCCCCATATTTGTTTTTGTTTTTCTGCTCTTTTGCACACAAGTATTTTTACTTGCACATCCTCATCTGCACACATATCACTCCAGTGTAAATTGCTCAATTGTAATTTGTTCGCCAATATTGGCCTATTTATTGCCTTACCTCCTTACTTCATTTGCACACACTGTATACAGATCTTTCTATTGTGTTATTGACTGTACACTTGTTAATCCCATGTGTAACTCTGTGTTGTTGTTTTTGTCGCACTACTTTGCTTTATCTTGGCCAGGTGGCAGTTGTAAATGAGAACTTGTTCTCAACTGGCCCACCTGGTTAAATAGGAGAAATACAGTGCATCCAGAAAGTATTCATACCCCTCGAGTTATACCACATTCTGTTGTTACAGCCTGAATTCAAAATGGATTGAATATACATGTATACTGTCTCACCCATCTACACACAATACCCCATAATGACATTTTTAGAAATGTTTGCAAATGTATTGAAAATAAAATATAGAAATATCACATTTACATAAGTATTCACACCCCTGAGTCAATACTTTGTAGAAACACGTTTTGCCAGCGGTTACAACTTTCTGGGTAAGTCCCTATCTGGATTGTGCAACATTTGCCCATTATTATTTTCAATTTTCTTCAAGCTCTGTCAAATTGGTTGCTGATGATTGCTAGACAACCATTTTCAGGTCTTGCCATAGATTTTCTCGTAGATTTAAGTCAAAACTATGACTAGGCCACTCAGGAACATTCATTGTCTCTTTTTGGTAAGCAAGTTCAGTTTAGATTTGGCCTTCTGTTTTTAGGTTATTGTCCTCCTGAAAAGTGAATTAATCTCCCAGTGTCTGGTGGAAAGCAGACTAAGTAAGATTTTCTTCTAGGATTTTGCCTGTGCTTAAGTCTATTCCATTTAGTTTTTATCCTGACAAACTCCCCAGTCCTTAATGATTACAAGCATAGCCATAACATGATGCAGCCACTGCTATGCTTGGAAATATGGAGAGTGTGCCACGGCTGGCTGAAGGACTGGACCAAGGTGCAGCATGGTAAGCGTACATTTTCTCTTTATTAAAAAATGACGCCGACAAAACAAAGAACAAAAACCAAACCGTGAAGCTTTGGGCTATGTGCCCTGAACAAAGACAAAGTTAACCTGCCACAAAACAGGCGGGGGAAAAGGGTACCTAAGTATGGCTCTCAATCAGAGACAGCAATAGACAGCTGCCTCTGATTGAGAACCACACCCGGCCAAACACATATAGAAATAGAAAGTCATAGAACATAGAACAGACTGCCCACTCAAATCAGACCCTGACCAAACCAAAATAGAGACATAAAACGCTCTCTATTTCCACATAACCTTTCATGGTTCCCCCTTATAGGGAATAAACCAACCTCTCTCCAAATTGATACTGCTACTACATGTAAATCAAACTGTGATTTTTCCATTTTGTTTTTTAACTCACTGGCTTCTAGAACTCTCGTCTTACAAAAACTCACTAGTTGCTAGAACTCTCGTCTTACAAAAACTCACTAGTTGCTAGAACTCTCGTCTTACAAAAACTCACTAGTTGCTAGAACTCTCGTCTTACAAAAACTCACTAGTTGCTAGAACTCTTGTCTTCTGCCTGCTCCATTTTACCGCGCAGATCTTTCTTTTTTTTTGTTTTCTAGTTTTATCCGCTGCTGATAAAATGCTGTGATTAGGATGCCTGTATTGTGGTTTGGACCGTTCCCTGATCTCAGTGTTCCACATTACAATTCCATCCATACACTCTTGGCTGGTTTTAAAATTTCCATCTACTGGAAAATGTGTACCAATTTTTTCCAATTTAGTAAATTTCCCCAAACATTTATTTGGTTCTTAGTTTTGATCATATGCTTTTTTGTGCCTCTAAGGCTATGGTAACATTTTCCTTTTCTACTCCTCCCTCCCCAGGAGTATCCTAGCCTCTAGAAACCATTTCAGTTCTTATTAGCACGGCATCACCACACAATGGCGTTAAGTAATAACAGTGTAGCCTATTAGTAATTTAGTCACCTTTTCTCCTTGAACCACCTTCTCTCTTTCCTGCTACTGTTACTACAGACTATGGTTGTCCAAACATTCATACACCCACACACACCTCTGGCTTCATGGCCATTGTGGCTGGGACTTTTGTCTCTCACAGATCTTGCAAGGGAATTCCCCCACTCCCATCCTCTACCTCTGTCCCTCTATCCCTTATCTCCACCTCTCCCTCTCATATTTCTCTGCCTACCCCCTCCCTTTGTTTATTTCTCTCTCTACCCCCTTCTCACGTTTTACCTCCCCCCCTTCTCTCCTCTCTCTCAGAGAGAGTTGTTCAAGGCATTTGCAGAGCTCTTCCAGGCAGCCTCGTCCCGGGCCGCCCCCCTGCAGTTTGTGTGCCTACCCCTCCTCCCAGGCCATCTACGCTGTAGATCCAATGCTCAAGTGGGGCACTGGGGACAGAGGTGAGGCCTGGGTGTATTACTGCATATGTTCGCGTGTACGTTTTGTGTACCTCCCCGTGTGTGTATGTGTGAGAGCTCTACGTTCCTCACACATTCACAAGATGGGCTAACTGTATACACTGTGAGAACAGGAGGAGAGCTAGTCTGGCCTTGAACTGGCTACAGTCTCAGAAACAATAGATAGGCTAACTGTTATTGTCCACGTTCCCATCCCACTCATGGTTTACACACAGATTTGTGCCTACGCTCGATTGATGAATGAGGCCTTGTAAGTAAGCATTTCACGGTGAGGTCGGTGCATGTGACTTAATCTATTTGATTTAATCTATTGTTTCTGAGGTCAGGCCAGCTCTCTAGCTGAGGTCAGGCCAGCTCTCTAGCTGAGGTCATGCCAGCTCTCTAGCTGAGGCTAGTTCAAGGTCAGACCAGCTGTCCTCCTGTTCCCACAGCGTATACATGGCAACTGTGATAGATGGTACTGCCGTTGTAAGGAAAGGAGGGGGATCAGCGGAGGACCAGCAGCAGATTAATAAAACAGTAACACATGTGTATGCATTAGGTTGTTACTCTGTATTTTGTCCCTATATTTACAGACCTAAAACTCATGTATCTGGTCTCAACTGGTCTTGTTGAGAATAATACATTTTTTCAAGGTGTGGAAAATGCTGGATAACAGGATAAAGCAAACACGTTTTTATATTTTAAAAGGTTTAATAGACTCACACGTGCATGTGGGGAGACACACGTCCCTTTGATGGTCTGTACCAATCTACTGAAGGACAAACCACTCATTATATACTCATCTTATCTCTGTTCGCTCTCCAATTGCTTCGTCCCTGGTCAAAACATCTCCACCCTCTGGGTCAGAGTAAACTATTATTTGAATGTGTCTATAGCTGATTACAGCTATCGGCCTTAGCTTCAAAAAGGTCACCTAGGATACCAAGTTCTATTTTATGATGACGACTCCTAATCTCAGGAGGGGGAGCAGCGGAGGACCAGCAGCAGCTGTATAACATTTTGTGGACATAAAACATTTATGACCCAACAGGCTAGGAGGGTGAGAGTGCTGTTGGTTAGTTGTCTTCTGTTATTTCAAATGTGGTCCTGTGTGGCTCAGTTGGTAGAGCATGACGCTTGGAATGCCAAGGGTTATGGGTTCCAACTTTGCTGAGGTCACCCATGCGTAAAAAGGTGTGCACGCATCGGATAAAAGTGTCTGCTAAATAGCATGTGTGACGCTCTCAAATCTGTCAGAGGTAGATTGGATGGTTTAACAGGTGATTAGTGATATATAACACAGATTCCAACAGTTTCTCTAATCTGCGAACACCTCAGTGTGTAGAAAACTGCTATATATCTTATTGTGAGTTTCCTGTAGTGATAGTTTCCCCCAGGGGATGGGTATAATGGCACTGTTCATCTATGAATCAATAGTGATACCATTACAGAGTATTACCAGTGTAGACCATTGTATACTAAAGCCCATATTCCTAATATTCCTAGTTTGTATTTCTTAATTACTCATAAACCTCATTTTAGTTATATTATTTAATATGTTCCATTTAAATGTCATCCATTATTAAGCCCAGCTAATAACGTCCAGTGTATGATCTACCTTCTATGATCTGTTCCTGGATCAGGTGAACGTGTGATGAAGCTTCAGATCCTGGAGGTGAACTTCAGTCCAGACTGCGCCCGGGCCTGCTTCTACGACCACATGTTCCAAACACTCTTCCTAAATGAGGCTGATCACTGCCCTGTCACTCAGGTCTCATGATGACCTCTAACCCCGGACCTCAAACCCTTCCATATTATGCAGTTGAAAAGGTCCATTTGGAAAATGTGTATTTCCTCTTTTCAGTGGAATTTGATATTGAGTAACGGTCTGGACCAGAGGTGCCAAATACATTTTGCCCCATGGGCCCCATTCGTTCTCCACCGAGGTCTAGAGGAGCGCACTTAAAATTGACTGTATTTCCTCGCCATCAACATTTGCAAATAAATTGTTTTTAAATCACTTTTGGAATGTTCTATGCTCCCTGACTGTTGTTGTGGAAATATTGAATGAAATATTTCTCAGATACCCTGAACGTGAATTCAAAAAATACTTTATAACAGAGCCGAGCAACTCCATGGAAGAACTGACTTGTCTTTGTTAAGGTGCGTGAATGAGGACCCAAAAGCGAATTAACAAAACAGAGTTACTTTAATGACGAAAACAAAACGTAGGCTCAGACGGACAGGCAGATTCCGACAGGACAGGACAAGGTTACAGTAACACGACGATGGTCTGGTTCAGGCATGAATGACACAAACAAACAAACAAGAATCCGACAAGGACAGGAGCAGAAACAGAGAGAGATATAGGGACCTAATCAGAGGGAAAAAGGGAACAGGTGGGGAACGGGGTGAATGGGTAGTTAGAGGAGACAAGGGACAGCTGGGGGAAAGCGGGGGAGAAAAGGTAACCTGACACGACCAGCAGAGGGAGACAGGGTGAAGGGAAAGGACAGAGACAAGACAACATGACAGTACCCCCCCACTCACCGAGCGCCTCCTGGCGCACTCGAGGAGGAAACCTGGCGGCAACGGAGGAAATCCTCGATCAGCGCACGGTCCAGCACGTCCCGAGAGGGAACCCAACTCCTCTCCTCCGGACCGTACCCCTCCCAATCAACAAGGTACTGGTGACCACGGCCCCGAGGACGCATGTCCAAAATCCTGCGGACCCTGTAGATGGGTGCGCCCTCGACAAGGATGGGGGGGGGGGGGGGGAAGACGAGCGGGGGCGCGAAGAACGGGCTTAACACAAGAGACATGGAAGACCGGGTGGACGCGACGAAGGTATCGCGGAAGAAGAAGTCGCACTGCGACAGGATTAATGACCCGAGAAATACGGAACGGACCAATGAACCGCGGGGTCAACTTGCGAGACGCCGTCTTAAGGGGAAGGTTCTGAGTGGAGAGCCAAACTCTCTGACCGCGACAATATCTAGGACTCTTAGTTCTACGCTTATTAGCAGCCCTCACAGTCTGCGTCCTATAACGGCAAAGTGCAGACCTGACCCTCTTCCAGGTGCGCTCGCAACGTTGGACAAAAGCCTGAGCGGAGGGGACGCTGGACTCGGCGAACTGAGATGAGAACAGCGGAGGCTGGTACCCGAGGCTACTCTGAAAAGGAGATAGCCCGGTTGCAGACGAAGGAAGCGAGTTGTGGGCGTATTCTGCCCAGGGGAGCTGTTCTGACCAAGACGCAGGGTTGCGAAAAGAAAGACTGCGTAAGATGCGACCAATAGTCTGATTGGCCCGTTCTGCTTGACCGTTAGACTGGGGGTGAAAGCCGGAAGAGAGACTGACGGAAGCCCCAATCAAACGACAAAACTCCCTCCAAAATTGAGACGTGAATTGCGGACCTCTGTCCGAAACGACGTCTGACGGAAGGCCATGAATTCTGAAAACATTCTCGATGATGATTTGTGCCGTCTCTTTAGCAGAAGGAAGCTTAGCAAGGGGAATGAAATGAGCCGCCTTAGAGAACCTATCGACAACCGTAAGAATAACAGTCTTCCCCGCTGACGAAGGCAGTCCGGTGACAAAATCTAAGGCGATGTGAGACCACGGTCGAGAGGGAATGGGAAGCGGCCTGAGACGGCCGGCAGGAGGGGAGTTACCGGACTTAGTCTGCGCGCAGACCGAACAAGCAGCCACGAAACGACGCGTGTCATGCTCCCGGGTGGGCCACCAAAAACGCTGGCGAATGGAAGCAAGCGTACCCCGAACGCCAGGGTGGCCGGCTAACTTGGCAGAGTGAGCCCACTGAAGAACGGCCAGACGAGTAGGAACGGGAACGAAAAGAAGGTTCCTAGGACAAGCGCGCGGCGACGGAGTGTGAGTGAGCGCTTGCTTTACCTGCCTCTCAATTCCCCAGACAGTCAACCCGACAACACGCCCCTCAGGGAGAATCCCCTCGGGGTCAGTGGAGGCTACTGAAGAACTGAAGAGACGAGATAAAGCATCAGGCTTGGTGTTCTTAGAGCCCGGACGATAAGAAATCACGAACTCGAAACGAGCGAAAAACAGCGCCCAACGCGCCTGACGCGCATTAAGACGTTTGGCAGAACGGATGTACTCAAGGTTCCTATGGTCAGTCCAAACGACAAAAGGAACGGTCGCCCCCTCCAACCACTGTCGCCATTCGCCTAGGGCTAACCGGATGGCGAGCAGTTCGCGGTTTCCCACATCATAGTTACGTTCCGACGGGGACAGGCGATGAGAAAAATACGCGCATGGGTGGACCTTGTCGTCAGAGAGGGAGCGCTGAGAAAGAATGGCTCCCACGCCCACCTCTGACGCGTCAACCTCGACAACGAACTGTCTAGAGACGTCAGGTGTAACAAGGATAGGAGCGGATGTAAAACGATTCTTGAGGAGATCAAAAGCTCCCTGGGCGGAAACGGACCACTTAAAGCACGTCTTGACAGAAGTAAGGGCTGTGAGAGGAGCTGCCACCTGACCGAAATTACGGATGAAACGACGATAGAAGTTTGCGAAGCCGAGAAAGCGCTGCAGCTCGACGCGTGACTTAGGAGCGGGCCAATCAATGACAGCTTGGACCTTAGCGGGATCCATCTTAATGCCTTCAGCGGAAATAACAGAACCGAGAAATGTGACGGAGGAGGCATGAAAAGTGCACTTCTCAGCCTTCACAAAAAGACAATTCTCTAAAAGGCGCTGGAGGACACGTCGAACGTGCTGAAGATGAATCTGGAGTGACGGTGAAAAAATCAGGATATCGTCAAGGTAAACGAAAACAAAGATGTTCAGCATGTCTCTCAGGACATCATTGACTAATGCCTGAAAGACAGCTGGAGCGTTAGCGAGGCCGAAAGGAAGAACCCGGTATTCAAAGTGCCCTAACGGAGTGTTAAACGCCGTCTTCCACTCGTCCCCCTCCCTGATGCGCACGAGATGGTAAGCGTTACGAAGGTCCAACTTAGTGAAAAACCTGGCTCCCTGCAGGATCTCGAAGGCTGAAGACATAAGAGGAAGCGGATAACGATTCTTAACTGTTATGTCATTCAGCCCTCGATAATCTATGCAGGGGCGCAGAGACCCGTCCTTCTTCTTGACAAAAAAAAACCCCGCTCCGGCGGGAGAGGAGGAGGGGACTATGGTACCGGAGTCAAGAGCTACAGACAAATAATCCTCGAGAGCCTTACGTTCGGGGGCCGACAGAGAGTATAGTCTACCCCGGGGGGGAGTGGTTCCCGGAAGGAGATCAATACTACAATCATACGACCGGTGTGGAGGAAGAGAGGTGGCCCTGGACCGACTGAACACCGTGCGCAGATCGTGATATTCCTCCGGCACCCCTGTCAAATCACCAGGCTCCTCCTGTGAAGAAGAGACAGAGGAAACAGGAGGGATAGCAGACATTAAACATTTCACATGACAAGAGACGTTCCAGGAGAGGATAGAATTACTAGACCAATTAATGGAAGGATTATGACAAACTAGCCAGGGATGGCCCAAAACAACAGGTGTAAAAGGTGAACGAAAAATCAAAAAAGAAATGGTTTCGCTATGATTACCAGAAACAGTGAGGGTTAAAGGTAGCGTCTCACGCTGAATCCTGGGGAGAGGACTACCATCCAGGGCGAACAAGGCAGTGGACTCCCTTAACTGTCTGAGAGGAATGTCATGTTCCCGAGCCCAGGTCTCGTCCATAAAACAGCCCTCCGCCCCAGAGTCTATTAAGGCACTGCAGGAAGCTGACGAACCGGTCCAGCGTAGATGGACCGACAAGGTAGTGCAGGATCTTGAAGGAGAGACAGGAGTAGTAGCGCTCACCAGTAGCCCTCCGCTTACTGATGAGCTCTGGCTTTTACTGGACATGAAGTGACAAAATGACCAGCAGAACCGCAATAGAGACAGAGGCGGTTGGTGATTCTCCGTTCCCTCTCCTTAGTCGAGATGCGGATACCTCCCAGCTGCATAGGCTCAGCTCCCGAGCCGGCAGAGGAAGATGGTAGTGATGCGGAGAGGGGGGCAACGGAGAACGCGAGCTCCTTTCCACGAGCTCGGTGACGAAGATCAACCCGTCGCTCAATGCGAATAGCGAGTTCAATCAAGGAATCCACGCTGGAAGGAACCTCCCGGGAGAGAATCTCATCCTTTACCTCTGCGCGGAGACCCTCCAGAAGACGAGCGAGCAAAGCCGGCTCGTTCCAGCCACTGGAGGCAGCAAGAGTGCGAAACTCAATAGAGTAGTCTGTTATGGATCGATTGCCTTGACATAGGGAAGACAGGGCCCTGGAAGCCTCCTCCCCAAAAACAGATCGATCAAAAACCCGTATCATCTCCTCCTTAAAGTCCTGATACTGGTTAGTACACTCAGCCCTTGCCTCCCAGATTGCCGTGCCCCACTCACGAGCCCGTCCAGTAAGGAGAGATATGACGTAGGCGACACGAGCAGTGCTCCTGGCGTAAGTGTTGGGCTGGAGAGAAAACACAATATCACACTGGGTGAGGAACGAGCGGCATTCAGTGGGCTCCCCAGAGTAACACGGCGGGTTATTGATTCTGGGCTCCGGAGATTCGAAAGCCCTGGAAGTGGCCGGTGGATCGAGGCGGAGATGGTGAACCTGTTCTGTGAGGTTGGAGACTTGGGTGGCCAGGGTCTCAACGGCATGTCGAGCAGCAGACAATTCCTGCTCGTGTCTGCCTAGCATCGCTCCCTGGATCTCGACGGCTGAGTGGAGAGGATCCGAAGTCGCTGGGTCCATTCTTGGTCGGATTCTTCTGTTAAGGTGCGTGAATGAGGACCCAAAAGCGAATTAACAAAACAGAGTTACTTTAATGACGAAAACAAAACGTAGGCTCAGACGGACAGGCAGATTCCGACAGGACAGGACAAGGTTACAGTAACACGACGATGGTCTGGTTCAGGCATGAATGACACAAACAAACAAACAAGAATCCGACAAGGACAGGAGCAGAAACAGAGAGAGATATAGGGACCTAATCAGAGGGAAAAAGGGAACAGGTGGGGAACGGGGTGAATGGGTAGTTAGAGGAGACAAGGGACAGCTGGGGGAAAGCGGGGGAGAAAAGGTAACCTGACACGACCAGCAGAGGGAGACAGGGTGAAGGGAAAGGACAGAGACAAGACAACATGACAGTACCCCCCCACTCACCGAGCGCCTCCTGGCGCACTCGAGGAGGAAACCTGGCGGCAACGGAGGAAATCCTCGATCAGCGCACGGTCCAGCACGTCCCGAGAGGGAACCCAACTCCTCTCCTCCGGACCGTACCCCTCCCAATCAACAAGGTACTGGTGACCACGGCCCCGAGGACGCATGTCCAAAATCCTGCGGACCCTGTAGATGGGTGCGCCCTCGACAAGGATGGGGGGGGGGGGGGGGGGAAGACGAGCGGGGGCGCGAAGAACGGGCTTAACACAAGAGACATGGAAGACCGGGTGGACGCGACGAAGGTATCGCGGAAGAAGAAGTCGCACTGCGACAGGATTAATGACCCGAGAAATACGGAACGGACCAATGAACCGCGGGGTCAACTTGCGAGACGCCGTCTTAAGGGGAAGGTTCTGAGTGGAGAGCCAAACTCTCTGACCGCGACAATATCTAGGACTCTTAGTTCTACGCTTATTAGCAGCCCTCACAGTCTGCGTCCTATAACGGCAAAGTGCAGACCTGACCCTCTTCCAGGTGCGCTCGCAACGTTGGACAAAAGCCTGAGCGGAGGGGACGCTGGACTCGGCGAACTGAGATGAGAACAGCGGAGGCTGGTACCCGAGGCTACTCTGAAAAGGAGATAGCCCGGTTGCAGACGAAGGAAGCGAGTTGTGGGCGTATTCTGCCCAGGGGAGCTGTTCTGACCAAGACGCAGGGTTGCGAAAAGAAAGACTGCGTAAGATGCGACCAATAGTCTGATTGGCCCGTTCTGCTTGACCGTTAGACTGGGGGTGAAAGCCGGAAGAGAGACTGACGGAAGCCCCAATCAAACGACAAAACTCCCTCCAAAATTGAGACGTGAATTGCGGACCTCTGTCCGAAACGACGTCTGACGGAAGGCCATGAATTCTGAAAACATTCTCGATGATGATTTGTGCCGTCTCTTTAGCAGAAGGAAGCTTAGCAAGGGGAATGAAATGAGCCGCCTTAGAGAACCTATCGACAACCGTAAGAATAACAGTCTTCCCCGCTGACGAAGGCAGTCCGGTGACAAAATCTAAGGCGATGTGAGACCACGGTCGAGAGGGAATGGGAAGCGGCCTGAGACGGCCGGCAGGAGGGGAGTTACCGGACTTAGTCTGCGCGCAGACCGAACAAGCAGCCACGAAACGACGCGTGTCATGCTCCCGGGTGGGCCACCAAAAACGCTGGCGAATGGAAGCAAGCGTACCCCGAACGCCAGGGTGGCCGGCTAACTTGGCAGAGTGAGCCCACTGAAGAACGGCCAGACGAGTAGGAACGGGAACGAAAAGAAGGTTCCTAGGACAAGCGCGCGGCGACGGAGTGTGAGTGAGCGCTTGCTTTACCTGCCTCTCAATTCCCCAGACAGTCAACCCGACAACACGCCCCTCAGGGAGAATCCCCTCGGGGTCAGTGGAGGCTACTGAAGAACTGAAGAGACGAGATAAAGCATCAGGCTTGGTGTTCTTAGAGCCCGGACGATAAGAAATCACGAACTCGAAACGAGCGAAAAACAGCGCCCAACGCGCCTGACGCGCATTAAGACGTTTGGCAGAACGGATGTACTCAAGGTTCCTATGGTCAGTCCAAACGACAAAAGGAACGGTCGCCCCCTCCAACCACTGTCGCCATTCGCCTAGGGCTAACCGGATGGCGAGCAGTTCGCGGTTTCCCACATCATAGTTACGTTCCGACGGGGACAGGCGATGAGAAAAATACGCGCATGGGTGGACCTTGTCGTCAGAGAGGGAGCGCTGAGAAAGAATGGCTCCCACGCCCACCTCTGACGCGTCAACCTCGACAACGAACTGTCTAGAGACGTCAGGTGTAACAAGGATAGGAGCGGATGTAAAACGATTCTTGAGGAGATCAAAAGCTCCCTGGGCGGAAACGGACCACTTAAAGCACGTCTTGACAGAAGTAAGGGCTGTGAGAGGAGCTGCCACCTGACCGAAATTACGGATGAAACGACGATAGAAGTTTGCGAAGCCGAGAAAGCGCTGCAGCTCGACGCGTGACTTAGGAGCGGGCCAATCAATGACAGCTTGGACCTTAGCGGGATCCATCTTAATGCCTTCAGCGGAAATAACAGAACCGAGAAATGTGACGGAGGAGGCATGAAAAGTGCACTTCTCAGCCTTCACAAAAAGACAATTCTCTAAAAGGCGCTGGAGGACACGTCGAACGTGCTGAAGATGAATCTGGAGTGACGGTGAAAAAATCAGGATATCGTCAAGGTAAACGAAAACAAAGATGTTCAGCATGTCTCTCAGGACATCATTGACTAATGCCTGAAAGACAGCTGGAGCGTTAGCGAGGCCGAAAGGAAGAACCCGGTATTCAAAGTGCCCTAACGGAGTGTTAAACGCCGTCTTCCACTCGTCCCCCTCCCTGATGCGCACGAGATGGTAAGCGTTACGAAGGTCCAACTTAGTGAAAAACCTGGCTCCCTGCAGGATCTCGAAGGCTGAAGACATAAGAGGAAGCGGATAACGATTCTTAACTGTTATGTCATTCAGCCCTCGATAATCTATGCAGGGGCGCAGAGACCCGTCCTTCTTCTTGACAAAAAAAAACCCCGCTCCGGCGGGAGAGGAGGAGGGGACTATGGTACCGGAGTCAAGAGCTACAGACAAATAATCCTCGAGAGCCTTACGTTCGGGGGCCGACAGAGAGTATAGTCTACCCCGGGGGGGAGTGGTTCCCGGAAGGAGATCAATACTACAATCATACGACCGGTGTGGAGGAAGAGAGGTGGCCCTGGACCGACTGAACACCGTGCGCAGATCGTGATATTCCTCCGGCACCCCTGTCAAATCACCAGGCTCCTCCTGTGAAGAAGAGACAGAGGAAACAGGAGGGATAGCAGACATTAAACATTTCACATGACAAGAGACGTTCCAGGAGAGGATAGAATTACTAGACCAATTAATGGAAGGATTATGACAAACTAGCCAGGGATGGCCCAAAACAACAGGTGTAAAAGGTGAACGAAAAATCAAAAAAGAAATGGTTTCGCTATGATTACCAGAAACAGTGAGGGTTAAAGGTAGCGTCTCACGCTGAATCCTGGGGAGAGGACTACCATCCAGGGCGAACAAGGCAGTGGACTCCCTTAACTGTCTGAGAGGAATGTCATGTTCCCGAGCCCAGGTCTCGTCCATAAAACAGCCCTCCGCCCCAGAGTCTATTAAGGCACTGCAGGAAGCTGACGAACCGGTCCAGCGTAGATGGACCGACAAGGTAGTGCAGGATCTTGAAGGAGAGACAGGAGTAGTAGCGCTCACCAGTAGCCCTCCGCTTACTGATGAGCTCTGGCTTTTACTGGACATGAAGTGACAAAATGACCAGCAGAACCGCAATAGAGACAGAGGCGGTTGGTGATTCTCCGTTCCCTCTCCTTAGTCGAGATGCGGATACCTCCCAGCTGCATAGGCTCAGCTCCCGAGCCGGCAGAGGAAGATGGTAGTGATGCGGAGAGGGGGGCAACGGAGAACGCGAGCTCCTTTCCACGAGCTCGGTGACGAAGATCAACCCGTCGCTCAATGCGAATAGCGAGTTCAATCAAGGAATCCACGCTGGAAGGAACCTCCCGGGAGAGAATCTCATCCTTTACCTCTGCGCGGAGACCCTCCAGAAGACGAGCGAGCAAAGCCGGCTCGTTCCAGCCACTGGAGGCAGCAAGAGTGCGAAACTCAATAGAGTAGTCTGTTATGGATCGATTGCCTTGACATAGGGAAGACAGGGCCCTGGAAGCCTCCTCCCCAAAAACAGATCGATCAAAAACCCGTATCATCTCCTCCTTAAAGTCCTGATACTGGTTAGTACACTCAGCCCTTGCCTCCCAGATTGCCGTGCCCCACTCACGAGCCCGTCCAGTAAGGAGAGATATGACGTAGGCGACACGAGCAGTGCTCCTGGCGTAAGTGTTGGGCTGGAGAGAAAACACAATATCACACTGGGTGAGGAACGAGCGGCATTCAGTGGGCTCCCCAGAGTAACACGGCGGGTTATTGATTCTGGGCTCCGGAGATTCGAAAGCCCTGGAAGTGGCCGGTGGATCGAGGCGGAGATGGTGAACCTGTTCTGTGAGGTTGGAGACTTGGGTGGCCAGGGTCTCAACGGCATGTCGAGCAGCAGACAATTCCTGCTCGTGTCTGCCTAGCATCGCTCCCTGGATCTCGACGGCTGAGTGGAGAGGATCCGAAGTCGCTGGGTCCATTCTTGGTCGGATTCTTCTGTTAAGGTGCGTGAATGAGGACCCAAAAGCGAATTAACAAAACAGAGTTACTTTAATGACGAAAACAAAACGTAGGCTCAGACGGACAGGCAGATTCCGACAGGACAGGACAAGGTTACAGTAACACGACGATGGTCTGGTTCAGGCATGAATGACACAAACAAACAAACAAGAATCCGACAAGGACAGGAGCAGAAACAGAGAGAGATATAGGGACCTAATCAGAGGGAAAAAGGGAACAGGTGGGGAACGGGGTGAATGGGTAGTTAGAGGAGACAAGGGACAGCTGGGGGAAAGCGGGGGAGAAAAGGTAACCTGACACGACCAGCAGAGGGAGACAGGGTGAAGGGAAAGGACAGAGACAAGACAACATGACAGTCTTGTTACAGACCTCTGGCTTTATAGGTTTCCATCTTCAGATAACACACACAGTCACTCCCTTCTATGTAGATGGTTAACTCCCCTTGGCCTTACGCCAATATTTTCTTCCTGTCCCAATTCTTGCTTGTTAATAACGCCCACATCTGCTTCAGTTTAAATTAAATTGGTGACAGCGCTGTAGTGTTAATACAGAAAAGAATACATTTATTGCATATATACTTTCTTAGTATAAGTGCTTTTCTAATGATACTTTATTAGTACAAACATAGGTTCTTATTACAGATACATGGCTTTGGTGCCTATATTTATTAACTAAGGTACTCATTTTCTGCCTACCTTCTGTTTTTAACATGTCTAGTGATTAACTCCATGTTGACCCAGTCTGTAGACCCAGGGATTCTGCTAACGTCCTGTTTGTATATGTCCAATGTTTGTTTATCCAGCTCTTTGTCCATTCACCTGAGCTCAGTCTTTTATCTGTCTCAATTACATCTGGGAGAACAGTCTGGATACTGGTAAATCAACAATGGTCATGAGTTTTTCACCTACACTGTCTAGATTTTGTTTCGATGACTGTAAGCAAACTGGAAAGACTGAAGAGACTATAAATGTAGGTTCAAAATTCATTTCTACAGTTTTGATTTGGCTTTAGTAATTTTAAATGTCAAATGAGTTTTTCCCCCGAATGTTAATTATGATTTTTTACATTCAAACCTCCTGCGGTACGGTTTGAAGAGGCTCACGGGATGGATCTGGGCCACAGGTCGTAGATTTGACACGCTGGTCTGGACTGATACACACTGATCTCTCTCTCAGACACACACACACACACCCAGAGTAAAGTAGGTAGGCCCAGAGTAGGGGTGGTAAGGGGAGTGGGAACTGTCATGGAAATACTTCTTAAAAATATCTCTTAGACACCGGAGCTTGTGAATACAGTGGGGCAAAAACGTATTTAGTCAGCCACCAATTGTGCAAGTTCTCCCACTTAAAAAGATGAGAGATAATTTGCCATAATTTGCAAATAAATAAATAAATACATTTGCAAATAAATTCATTAAAACTCCTACAATGTGATTTTCTGGATTTTTTCCCCTCATTTTGTCTGTTATAGTTGAAGTGTACCTATGATGAAAATTACAGGCCTCATATTTTTAAGTGGGAGAACTTGCACAATTGGTGGCTGACTAAATACTTTTTTGCCCCACTGTACATAAGCCGAGTGGTCCATGGAGCAACTGCCGGTCCCAGGCTCTGAGATCTCTTTATATACAGTTATAATTTGACACATCATACATAGTCACTCCACTCTACGTAAATCACCACCATCTTTTGGCATTCTGCCACTATTGTTTCCTAATCTTACTTCTAGTCTGTCTACGCCCATCTTTACTTGGTTTCCTCTCCTCTTATTGACACATACTCTAAGGCGTAGATTTTATTGGTGGCGTGACCATAGCAAATGGTACAAAAATAATAGACATACACACATAATGCAGGTGTACGTCTGAGGAAAATTATACGATTATGTAGTGGCTTCCCTTAAGCCCACAATCAAATCAAATCAACTGTATTTATATAGCCCTTCTTCCATCAGCTGATATCTCAAAGTCCTGTACAGAAACCCTGCCTAGAACATGGCCAAGATGTTAAAATGTGCATAAATGACCAGCATGGTCAAATAATAATAATCACAGTAGTTGTCGAGGGTGCAACAGGTCAGCACCTCAGGAGTAAATGTCAGTTGGCTTTTCATAGCCGATCATCGATAGTATCTCTACCTCTCCTGCTGTCTCTAGAGAGTTGAAAACAACAGGTCTGGGACAGGTAGCACGTCCGGTGAACAGGTCAGGGTTCCATAGCCGCAGGCAGAACAGTTGAAACTGGAGCACCAGCATGGCCAGGTGGACTGGGGATAGCAAAGAGTCATCATGCCAGGTAGTCCTGAGGCATGGGCCTAGGGCTCAGGTCCTTCGAGAGAGAGAAAGAGAGAATTAGAGAGAGCATACTTAAATGCACACAGGATACTGGATAAGACAGGAGAAATACTTCAGATATAACAGACTGAACCTAGCCCCCAACACATAAACTACAGCATAAATACTGGAGTCTGAGACAGGAGGGGTCAGGAGACACTGTGGCCCCATCCAATGACACCCCGGACAGGGCCAAACAGGCAGTATATAACCCCACCCACTTTGCCAAAGCACAGCCCCCACACCACTAGAGGGATATCTTCAACCACCAACTTACCATCCTGAGACAAGGCCGAGTATAGCCCACAAAGATCTCCGCTACGGCACAACTCAAGGGAGGGCGCCAACCCAGGCAGGAAGACCACGTCAGTGACTCAACCCACTCAAGTGATGCACCCCTCCTAGGGACGGCAAGGAGAGCACCAGTAAGCCAGTGACTCAGCTCCTGTAATAGGGTTAGAGGCAGAGAATCCCAGTGGAGAGAGGGGAACCGGCCAGGCAGAGACAGGTGTACCCATATGCTGTATATGAGGCTGTAAAACTATAAAAGCAGAGAGGTTGGTTGTTCCACGGATCAGCACGGCTTTACTACTCTGTATTAAAGTCTATATTGAATTCACAAGTTCTTGTAAGAGTGTTATATTTTTGAGGCAATATTCCACCACATATTTTGGCGAGCTTGCCAGGAGTCGAAGGGACCATTGGACAAGTGACGCCTTCGGCTGACTGCAGTTCTTCCGAGCAACCTCTCAAACGGGTGACCACACAGCTAGCAGGTAAGCTTGTTCTTACATAGTTGAATGTTTGTGCGAATTGCTTTGGGAGTTCTGTCTCAGTGGGAAAGGTATCACGTGGGTCTCTCCAAATTTCTAAAATAACCTAGTAGTGTTAAGAGCTTTTGAATTCAGTAACCTGCATGCATGGTTTGGGGGATTGTTAAATATAATTTGTATGTGCATTTGTGGGGACTAAGTGTGTGGGAACTTGTGGACCTCGCTGGTTTCAGGTGTTTGGTGGAGGGGGATTGCACTTGCTCTGGTCGGACCGCTCAACGGACCCACATGGGTGGCCTGTTTGGACAGCCGGGCACGACTGTTTCAGGACCTGTTTAGGGATGTGCGTTAACACAGCCCATGCAACCTGATCAAGCGGTTCGTGTTGGGTGTGTGAATCAGGTTGCCCCTCTCACCGGAGCATTCATCCGGGGACCTTGTGTGGTCTGAGTGGTGCGTTTGTTTGCTCTCTTTGGCTAGACTGCCTGGCCTGGTGTGGGGCTGCGGCTACCTGGATATATTGTCAAAACAACACAAATCAAATAAAAACCTACAATACCACTTTTAACAATTAAGAAAATATCTGCTATGGGTAGATTATTCACGATACCGCCCCAAGAAGGGGGTCCGCTTAGGTGAATAGATAGGGCGCAGTGGAACGTTGACCCAATTTTGCAAAGTTCAACTGCAAAATAAATCCTGCAAATAAAACACTCCTTCTGGCTAAACAGGGATTTTTAATCTAGTGCTCACTGGGAAGAGGGAATAGAATCAATAGGTATTGATTAAAAATAACTATGTAAAGATAGGACATTGACATAATAGTGTATTTGATACTGTAACTATTCTGGAATGCATAGAAATGGTTAAATAAAACATTAAACAAGACCCATGTAGTATATACCGGTGTGTGTCGTGGAGAGATAAAACAGACAGGCATAAGCTATACTATATGGTTGAAATAAACCCAGGCTATTTAGAATAAATAGGGGCAACGAATACATAGAGAACAGTATTGTGGCATAGTTCATAATGGCATTTGCTAGAAGATAATTAAAGCATTGTGAAGGACGATAGGAGAAAACAGGGAGCGATCAAGCACTCTGTAGCAACAGAATCCCTAGGGAGACAGCCTGAAGGGAAGGACAGGAGTGTAAGGTCACAGCAACTAGGAAGAGAGAGAGAGAGTGGGTTGGGAGAAACTCAGTGAAATAGGAACTAGTGCTGAGAATAGATAGAATTAATTAGGAATAAAACAATAAGTAACAATCGGATAGGATAATATAAAGGAATAAATAAAAATAGATAAGGTACATATATTATAAATAACTGAATTAGAAGGAAAACGGTATTAAATAGGATTCAATACACTGAATAAAGTTAAGTCATGTACCAATCTTCATTTTTTACCATCGACTTTGAGAACAGGCAGCAAAGGTGTATTGCAAAGGCTTGGCATCTCTATCAATAGACCTGCCCTGAGCAATCCTTCAATTGTTGAACGTATCCCTTCTTCAGCTTCAGGCTTCATATGATATTGGGCTTTCCAAGGAGGTTTAGCATCAAGTTTTACTTTGATGTTAACAGGACTTGAGGACTTCACCAACCCAACATCTGTATCATGTTGTGACCATACCTCTGATGGTATGATTTTCTCAATTTCTTTGGATCTGACGGACCTGATTTGGATAGAAAACACTCTGAAGTTTCTAAAACTGTTTGAATCATGTCTGTGAGTATAACAGAACCTATGTAGCTGGCGAAACCCTGAGCAAAAACCATTCCGAGTTTTGGGGGGAATCCAGATTTCTAAGGGACCTTCTTGCAGTTCCTACCGCTTCCACTGGATGTCACCAGTCTTTAGAAATTGGTTGAGGTTTTTCCTTTGTGTAATGAAGGAAAGTAGTAGGGTCACTTCAAGTGTACTGTTTGTTAGAGGCGCGTGACCAGAAAGGTAGCGTCAGTTTGTTTTCTTCCTGTATTGAACACAGATCATCCCGTCTTCAATTTTATCGATTATTTACTTTACAAAATACCTAAAGTTGTATTACAAAAGTAGTTTGAAATGTTTTGGCAAAGTTTACAGGTAATGTTTGAGATATTTTGTTAGAACCGGTGTTGGAACCAGTGTTTTTCTGGATCAAACGAGCCAAATAGATGGACATTTTGGATATATATCGACAGAATTAATCGAACAAAAGGAACATTTGTGATGTTCCTTTTGGCATGATTTATATTTTTATTTCTGCGTTTTGTGTCACGCCTGCAGGGTTGAAATTAGTTTTCTCTCTTTGTTTACGGAGGAGCTACTGTCAGATAATAGCATCGTTTGCTTTCGACGAAAAGCCTTTTTGAAATCTGACATGTTGGCTGGATTCACAACACTTGTAGCTTTAATTTTGTATCTTACATGTGTGATTTCATGAAAGTTAGATTTTTATAGTCATTTATTTGAATTTGACGCTCTGCATTTTCCCTGGATTTTGACCAGGTGGGTCCCACATATCCCAGAGAGGTTTTAACCTGTTGAATCTATGTGGGCGCTATTTCATTATTGGATAAAAAAAAACTTTCCCGTTTTAAGCGCAATATTTTGTCACGAAAAGATGCTCGACTATGTATATAATTGACAACTTTGGAAAGAAAACACTCTGACGTTTCAAAATCTGCAAAGATATTGTCTGTGAGTGCCCCAGAACTGATGCTACAGGCGAAACCAATATGAAACTTCAAACAGGAAATGAGCAAAATTTCTGAGGCGCTGTTTTCCATTGTCTCCTTATATGGCTGTGAATGCGACAGGAATAAGCATAGACCTTCTGCCGTTTCCCCAAGATGTCGGCAGCATTATGACGTATTTGTAGGCATATCATTGGAAGATTGACCATAAGAGACTACATTTGCCAGGTGTCCGCCTGGTGTCCTGCGTCGAAATTGGTGCGCAAACGCCAGCTGCAAGTATTCTTCCATTTGATAGAGAGAAGTGACCAGGCTTCCACGAACGATATCATCGAAGAGATATGTGAAAAACACCTTGAGGATTGATTCTAAACAACGTTTGTCATGTTTCAGTCGATATTATGGAGTTAATTTGGAAAAAAGTTCGGTGTTTTGATGACTGAATTTTCGGGTTTTTTTGGTAGCCAAATGTGATGTACAAAACGGAGTGATTTCTAATACACAAAGAATCTTTTTGGAAAAACTGAACATTTGCTATCTAACTGAGAGTCTCCTCATTGAAAACATCCAAAGTTCTTCAAAGGTAAATGATTTTATTTGAAGGCTTTTCTTGTTTTTGTTGAAATGTTGCATGCTGGATGCTAGGCTAAATGGCATGTTAGCTATCAATACTGTTACACAAATGCTTGTTTTTGCTATGGTTGAAAAGCATATTTTGAAAATCTGAGATGACAGTGTTGTTAACCAAAAGGCTAAGCTTCAGAGCTAGCATATTTATTTCATTTCATTTGCGATTTTCATGAATAGTTAACGTTGCGTTATGCTAATGAGCTTGCAGGGATAAATACACTCTTGGATACAGGTTTTTTTGGTAGCCAAACGTGATGTACAAAACGGAGCGATTTCTAATACACAAAGAATCTTTTTGGAAAACTGAACATTTGCTATCTAACTGAGAGTGTCCTCATTGAAAACATCTGAAGTTCTTCAAAGGTAAATTATTTTATTTCAAGGCTTTTCTTGTTTTTGTGAAAATGTTGCACGCTAAATGCTACGCTAAATGCTACGCTAAATGCTACGCTAAATGCTACGCTAAATGATACGCTAAATGCTACGCTAGGTATCAATACTCTTACACAAATGCTTGTTTTGCTATGGTTGAAAGCATATTTTGAAAATCTGAGATGACAGCGTTGTTAACAAAAGGCTAAGCTTGAGAGTTAGCATATTTATTTCATTTCATTTGCGATTTTCATGAATAGTTAACGTTGCGTTATGGTAATGAGCTTAGGTCTCTTAGGTAATGAAATAGGATCCCGGATCCGGGTTTGCTCGTCGCAACTGGGGAGCTTTCAATGACATTGCACAGGATTGTCCTGCAGAAGTCCCAAATCCTCACACACTGCTGACTAATGTTCCCCCAGATGCCAAGTACTTTACAGTGATTAACTTACGTGGAGCATTTTTTTGTGTGCCCCTGGCGGAAGAATGTAGGCATTTGTTTGCATTTAGGTATAGAGGAAAAACTCTGTCTTACACCAGACTTCTCCAGGGATTTCGTCACAGCCCTCATTTGTTCAATCAAATACTGAGAGCTGATATGTGGATGACCTGTTAATCTGTGCCTCAACAGTGGAACAGTGCCACTCTGACTCATTAAAGGTACTGCAGCGTTTAGCAGAAAGAGGACACAAAGTGTCTAAGGCAAAACTTCAGTACTGTCAACCTCAGGTTGAGTATTTAGGTTGAGTATTTAGGAAGAACAATAGCTCATGGAACTAAAGCAATAGCAACAGGACAGCTAGAGGGTCTTAGCAAAGCACTGTTGCCACAAACAGTAGCTCAAATGATGACCTTTTTAGGAATGACAGAATTTAGCTCAGACTGGATAGAGGAGTATGTAGTCAAAACAGCTCATTTGAGAGAAATAATGAAAGAATCAGAACAGCTCAATCTGAGGGCGCAATTAGATTGGAACACTGATGCTTTGGTTGCATTTGAAACACTTAAAACGGAAATGCAAACAGCACCAGCTCTAGCAGCCCCAGATTACACTGAGCCATTTTTGTTATACGTTGCAAATAGGTGTGACAATTATGCAGCAGCTGTTCTTCTGCAGGGAACATGTAGTGGTAGGAAGAAACAACTTATTGCTTACTACAGTTCTAAACTGGATCCAGTAGCCCAGGGTCACCCACCGTGTTATCAAGGGTTGGCAGCATTACATTATGCTTACGACAAGGTGTCAACTATAACCATGGCATATCCTGTGATTATAAGTACTCATCATAAAATAGTGGAGCTGATAGAACAGGGTATATTTGTGTTAACTAATGCTAGAACTTTGGACTACATGACTTTACTCACTTATCCTAATGTCTCCATTAAAAAAATGTAACACTGTCAATCCAGCTGAAAGAATTCCATTTGACTTGAAGGGAAAGCTCATGATTGTGTTGCAGAAGCTCTGACATTTACCAAATTGGGTCCAGATCTTGAATCCATTCCATTAACCTTTCTGATCTCCCCATCCCGGATCCGGGATCGTGAATACAGACTCAAGCTCATTACCATAACGCAACGTTAACTATTCATGAAAATCGCAAATGAAATGAAATAAATATGCTAGCTCTCAAGCTTAGCCTTTTGTTAACAACACTGTCATCTCAGATTTTCAAAATATGCTTCTCAACCATTGCAAAACAAGCATTTGTGTAACAGTATTGATGGCTAACGTAGCATTTAGCATTAGCATTCAGCTGGCAACATTTACACAAAAAAACAGAAAAGCATTCAAATAAAATCATTTACCTTTGAAGAACTTCAGATGTTTTCAATGAGGAGACTCTCAGATAGCAAATGTTCAGTTTTTCCTGAAAGATTATTTGTTTAGGACAAATCGCTCCGTTTTCTGCGTCACGTTTAGCTATGAAAAAACCCCTGTATCCAGGATTGTGTAAATCTATCAGCAAGCTCATTAGCATAACACAACGTTAACTATTTATGAAAATCGCAAATGAAATGAAATAAATATGCCATCTCTCAAGCTTAGCCTTTTGTAAACAACACTGTCATCTCAGATTTTCAAAATATGCTTCTCAACCATAGGAAAACAATCATTTGTGTAAAAGTAGCTAGCTAGCGTTAGCATTTCGCGTTAGCATTTAGCGTTAGCATTAGCGTTAGCATCCAGCACGCAACATTAACAAAAACATAAAAGCCTTCAAATAAAATCATTTACCTTTGAAGAACTTCTGATGTTTTCAATGAGGAGACTCTCAGTTAGATAGCAGATCCTCAGTTTTTCCAAAAAGATTCCTTGTGTATTAGAAATAGCTCCGTTTTATACATCACATTTGGCTACCAAAAAAAATCTGAAAATTCAGTCCTCAAAACGCAAACTTTTTTCCAAATTAACTCCATAATATCGACTGAAAACATGGCAAACGTTGTTTAGAATCAATCATCAAGGTGTTTTTCACATATCTCTTCATTGATACATCGTTCTTGGACACATGCTTTCTCCCCTGAATCAAATGGTAAAGTAGAAGCAGCTGGCAATTGCGCACCGAATTCGACGCAGGACACCAGGTTGACACTTGGAAAATGTAGTCTCTTATGGTCAATCTTCCAATGATATGCCTACAAATACGTCACAATGCTGCTAAGACCTTGGGCGAACGACAGAAAGTGTAGGCTCATTCGTTGCGCAATCACAGCCATATAAGGAGAGAATGGAAAACAGAGCTTCAGAAATTCTGCTAATTCCTGGGTGATGCATCATCTTGGTTTCGCCTGTAGAATGAGTTCTGGGGCACTTACAGACAAAATCTTTGCAGATTCTGAAACTTCAGAGTGTTTTCTTTCCAAAACTGTCAAGAATATGCATAGTCGAGCATCTTTTCGTGACAAAATATCGCGCTTAAAACGGGAACGTTTTTTATCCAAAAATGAAATAGCGGCCCTAGAGCTCTAACTGGTTAGACAAAGAGGATTGTAACACAGAGAACTACTTTGTAGATGGTTCTCGTTTCAAGGACTATACAGGAAATCATGCAGGGTTTGCAGTAGTTAAACAACAGGGAAAGGATTTAACTGAGGAAATATTAGAACATTGTCAACCTTGTTCAGCCCAGTTGGCAGAACTAAAAGCATTGATTGCAGCATGTGTGCTAGGGAAAGGAAAATCAGTTCATATCTATACTGATTCAACTTACGCACATGGTGTATGTAATTTATTTGGTACAGTTTGGAAACAGAGAGGATTTAAAAAAAGAGTGATGGTACTCCCATCCAGCATCAATCAATCAATCAAATGTATTTTATATAGCCCTTCGTACATCAGCTGATATCTCAAAGTGCTGTACAGAAACCCAGCCTAAAACCCCAAACAGCAAGCAATGCAGGTGAAGAAGCACGGTGGCTAGGAAAAACTCCCTAGAAAGGCCAAAACCTAGGAAGAAACCTAGAGAGGAACCAGGCTATGTGGGGTGGCCAGTCCTCTTCTGGCTGTGCCGGGTGGAGATTATAACAAAACATGGTCAAGATGTTCAAATGTTCATAAATGACCAGCATGGTCGAATAATAATAAGGCAGAATAGTTGAAACTGGAGCAGCAGCACAGTCAGGTGGACTGGGGACAGCAAGGAGTCATCATGTCAGGTATTCCTGGGGCATGGTCCTAGGGCTCAGGTCCTCCGAGAGAGAGAAAGAAAGAGAGAATTAGAGAGAGCATATGTGGGATGGCCAGTCCTCTTCTGGCTGTGCCGGGTGGAGATTATAACAGAACATGGCCAAGATGTTCAAATGTTCATAAATGATCAGCATGGTTGAATAATAATAAGGCAGAACAGTTGAAACTGGAGCAGCAGCACAGCCAGGTGGACTGGGGACAGCAAGGAGTCATCATGTCAGGTAGTCCTGGGGCATGGTCCTAGGGCTCAGGTCCTCCGAGAGAGAGAAAGAGAGAAGGAGAGAATTAGAGAACGCACACATAGATTCACACAGGACACCGAATAGGACAGGAGAAGTACTCCAGATATAACAAACTGACCCTAGCCCCCCGACACATAAACTACTGCAGCATAAATACTGGAGGCTGAGACAGGAGGGGTCAGTGTTGTCCCAATACTTACCGCACCTTTGATGGATATGGCTGGCTTTGCACCAATACCATCTCCGGCTGAGTTAGTCCAAATCCAGTCTCGCGCTGGAATGAGCAAAATACCTGGTTACAGAGGGGAGCCTCTGTTGATAGACATGGAGTGTGGAGAACACATGATGGTGCCATACTTGCTACCACGTCCTTATTGTCTTTACTTATTAATGATGCACATGATCTAGATCATGGTGCAAGGGGGGAGGTAATAAGAAACAAATTTAAAAAACAAGTTTTTGGTCACCTTATCTACAGGCAACAGTAGATGAAGTGTTATCAAGATGTGAAATATGTGCGAAAAATAACATACCTAAAGGTATAACAACCCCCATAGGTCACATACCGGTTCCAGAAGGTCCGTTTCGACACATTGTGATGGACTATGTAGACATGATAAAACCGATACGTGGTAGAAGGTACATGTTTGTTATCATAGACAGGTTCAGTAGATGGATAGAAGCAATACCGTCAGCTGATCAGGGATCAGGTACAGTGGTACAATTCCTAACAAGAGAAGTAATACCTAGGTTTGGTATTCCGTCGGAAATTAGTTCAGACAATGGCTCAGCATTTACACAAAAAGTTGTAATACAATAATACAATTAAGAATCTGCAATCGCAAGGTTTGGTTGAAAAAATTAACGGCACCCTAAAAGCGAAGATAACAAAGATCTGTGAATCTTCAGGGCTTAATTGGGTGGATGCTTTACCGCTTGCTTTAATGAGTTGTCGCATGGAAACTAACAGAAGCACACATCTAACACCGCATCAAATGCTTACAGGTCGACCCATGCCTACACCAACCTTAGGAGAACTCTATAAAGGTCCTTAATTAGATCTGTGTCATGTATTGTCATGTTGTGTCTTGTTCCTGTTCTTTCTCTTCACCCTGTCTCCCTCTGCTGGTCGTATTAGGTTACCTTTTCTTACCCTCCTTCCCCCAGCTGTTCCTTGTCTCCTCTAACTACCTCGTTCACCCCTTTTCCCACCTGTTCCCTTTTTCCCTCTGATTAGGTCTCTATATCTCTCTCTGTTCCTGCTTCTGTCTTTGTCGGATTCTCGTTTGTGTTTCTCATGCCTGAACCAGACTATCGTCGTGTTTGCTGCAACCTTGTCCTGTCCTGCCGGAATCTGCCGGTTCATCTAACCTTGTCCTGTCCTGTCGGAATCTGCCTGTCCATCTGAGCCTACGTGTGTTTCGTCATTAAAGAAACTCTGTTTTGTTAATTCGCTTTTGGGTCCTCATTCACGCACCTGACAGAAGAATCCGACCAAGAATGGACCCAGCGACTTCGGATCCTCTCCACTCAGCCGTCGAGATCCAGGGAGCGATGCTAGGCAGACACGAGCAGGAATTGTCTGCTGCTCGACATGCCGTTGAGACCCTGGCCGCCCAAGTCTCCAACCTCACAGAACAGGTTCACCATCTCCGCCTCGATCCACCGGCCACTTCCAGGGCTTTCGAATCTCCGGAGCCCAGAATCAATAACCCGCCGTGTTACTCTGGGGAGCCCACTGAATGCCGCTCGTTCCTCACCCAGTGTGATATTGTGTTTTCTCTCCAGCCCAACACTTACTCCAGGAGCACTGCTCGTATCGCCTACGTCATATCTCTCCTTACTGGACGGGCTCGTGAGTGGGGCACGGCAATCTGGGAGGCAAGGGCTGAGTGTACTAACCAGTATCAGGACTTTAAGGAGTTTTTGATCGTTCTGTTTTTGGGGAGGAAGCTTCCAGGGTCCTGTCTTCCCTATGTCAAGGTAATCGATCCATAACAGACTACTCTATTGAGTTTCGCACTCTTGCTGCCTCCAGTGACTGGAACGAGCCGGCTTTGCTCGCTCGTTTTCTGGAGGGTCTCCGCGCGGAGGTAAAGGATGAGATTCTCTCCCGGGAGGTTCCTTCTAGCGTGGATTCCTTGATTGAACTCGCTATTCGCATAGAGCGACGGGTTGATCTGCGTCACCGAGCTCGTGGAAAGGAGCTTGCGTTCTCCGTTGCCCCCCTCTCCGCATCACTACCATCTTCCTCTGCCGGCTCGGGTGCTGAGCCTATGCAGCTGGGAGGTATCCGCATTTCGACTAAAGAGAGGGAACGGAGAATCACCAACCGCCTCTGTCTCTATTGCGGTTCCGCTGGTCATTTTGTCACTTCATGTCCAGTAAAAGCCAGAGCTCATCAGTAAGCGGAGGGCTACTGGTGAGCGCTACTACTCCTGTCTCTCCTTCAAGATCCTGCACTACCTTGTCGGTCCATCTACGCTGGACCGGTTCATCAGCTTCCTGCAGTGCCTTGATAGACTCTGGGGCGGAGGGCTGTTTTATGGACGAGACCTGGGCTCGGGAACATGACATTCCTCTCAGACAGTTAAGGGAGCCCACGGCCTTGTTCGCTTTGGATGGTAGTCCTCTCCCCAGGATTCAGCGTGAGACGCTACCTTTAACCCTCACTGTCTCTGGTAATCATAGCGAAACCATTTCTTTTTTAATTTTTCGTTCACCTTTTACACCTGTTGTGTTGGGCCATCCCTAGCTAGTTTGTCATAATCCTTCTATTAATTGGTCTAGTAATTCTATCCTCTCCTGGAACGTCTCTTGTCATGTGAAATGTTTAATGTCTGCTATCCCTCCTGTTTCCTCTGTCTCTTCTTCACAGGAGGAGCCTGGTGATTTGACAGGGGTGCCGGAGGAATATCACGATCTGCGCACGGTGTTCAGTCGGTCCAGGGCCACCTCTCTTCCTCCACACCGGTCGTATGATTGTAGTGTTGATCTCCTTCCGGGAACCACTCCCCCCCGGGGTAGACTATACTCTCTGTCGGCTCCCGAACGTAAGGCTCTCGAAGATTATTTGTCTGTAGCTCTTGACGCCGGTACCATAGTCCCCTCCTCCTCTCCCGCCGGAGCGGGGTTTTTTTTTGTCAAGAAGAAGGACGGGTCTCTGCGCCCCTGCATAGATTATCGAGGGCTGAATGACATAACAGTGAAGAATCGTTATCCGCTTCCTCTTATGTCTTCAGCCTTCGAGATCCTGCAGGGAGCCAGGTTTTTCACTAAGTTGGACCTTCGTAACGCTTACCATCTCGTGCGCATCAGGGAGGGGGACGAGTGGAAGACGGCATTTAACACTCCGTTAGGGCACTTTGAATACCGGGTTCTTCCTTTCGGCCTCGCTAACGCTCCAGCTGTCTTTCAGGCATTAGTCAATGACGTCCTGAGAGACATGCTGAACATCTTTGTTTTCGTTTACCTTGACGATATCCTGATTTTTTCACCGTCACTCCAGATTCATGTTCAGCACGTTCGACGTGTCCTCCAGCGCCTTTTAGAGAATTGTCTTTTTGTGAAGGCTGAGAAGTGCACTTTTCATGCCTCCTCCGTCACATTTCTCGGTTCTGTTATTTCCGCTGAAGGCATTAAGATGGATCCCGCTAAGGTCCAAGCTGTCATTGATTGGCCCGTCCCTAAGTCACGCGTCGAGCTGCAGCGCTTTCTCGGCTTCGCGAACTTCTATCGTCGTTTCATCCGTAATTTCGGTCAGGTGGCAGCTCCTCTCACAGCCCTTACTTCTGTCAAGACGTGCTTTAAGTGGTCCGTTTCCGCCCAGGGAGCTTTCGATCTCCTCAAGAATCGTTTTACATCCGCACCTATCCTTGTTACACCTGACGTCTCTAGACAGTTCGTTGTCGAGGTTGACGCGTCAGAGGTGGGCGTGGGAGCCATTCTTTCTCAGCGCTCCCTCTCTGACGACAAGGTCCACCCTTGCGCGTATTTTTCTCATCGCCTGTCGCCGTCGGAACGTAACTATGATGTGGGAAACCGCGAACTGCTCGCCATCCGCTTAGCCCTAGGCGAATGGCGACAGTGGTTGGAGGGGGCGACCGTTCCTTTTGTCGTTTGGACTGACCATAGGAACCTTGAGTACATCCGTTCTGCCAAACGTCTTAATGCGCGTCAGGCTCGTTGGGCGCTGTTTTTCGCTCGTTTCGAGTTCGTGATTTCTTATCGTCCGGGCTCTAAGAACACCAAGCCTGATGCTTTATCTCGTCTCTTCAGTTCTTCAGTAGCCTCCACTGACCCCGAGGGGATTCTCCCTGAGGGGCGTGTTGTCGGGTTGACTGTCTGGGGAATTGAGAGGCAGGTAAAGCAAGCACTCACTCACACTCCGTCGCCGCGCGCTTGTCCTAGAAACCTCCTTTTCGTTCCCGTTCCTACTCGTCTGGCCGTTCTTCAGTGGGCTCACTCTGCCAAGTTAGCCGGTCACCCTGGCGTTCGGGGTAGGCTTGCTTCCATTCGCCAGCGTTTTTGGTGGCCCACCCGGGAGCATGACACGCGTCGTTTCGTGGCTGCTTGTTCGGTCTGCGCGCAGACTAAGTCCGGTAACTCCCCTCCTGCCGGCCGTCTCAGGCCGCTTCCCATTCCCTCTCGACCGTGGTCTCACATCGCCTTAGATTTTATCACCGGACTGCCTTCGTCAGCGGGGAAGACTGTTATTCTTACGGTTGTCGATAGGTTCTCTAAGGCGGCTCATTTTATTCCCCTTGCTAAGCTTCCTTCTGCTAAAGAGACGGCACAAATCATCATCGAGAATGTTTTCAGAATTCATGGCCTTCCGTCAGACGTCGTTTCGGACAGGGGTCCGCAATTCACGTCTCAATTTTGGAGGGAGTTTTGCCGTTTGATTGGGGCTTCCGTCGGTCTCTCTTCCGGCTTTCACCCCCAGTCTAACGGTCAAGCAGAACGGGCCAATCAGACTATTGGTCGCATCTTACGCAGTCTTTCTTTTCGTAACCCTGCGTCTTGGTCAGAACAGCTCCCCTGGGCAGAATACGCCCACAACTCGCTTCCTTCGTCTGCGACCGGGCTATCTCCTTTTCAGAGTAGCCTCGGGTACCAGCCTCCGCTGTTCTCATCTCAGTTCGCCGAGTCCAGCGTCCCCTCCGCTCAGGCTTTTGTCCAACGTTGCGAGCGCACCTGGAAGAGGGTCAGGTCTGCACTTTGCCGTTATAGGGCGCAGACTGTGAGAGCTGCTAATAAGCGTAGAACTAAGAGTCCTAAATATTGTCGCGGTCAGAGAGTTTGGCTCTCCACTCAGAACCTTCCCCTTAAGACAGCTTCTCGCAAGTTGACCCCGCGGTTCATTGGTCCGTTCCGTATTTCTCAGATCATTAATCCTGTCGCAGTGCGACTTCTTCTTCCGCGATATCTTCGTCGCGTCCACCCGGTCTTCCATGTCTCCTGTGTTAAGCCCGTTCTTCGCGCCCCCGCTCGTCTTCCCCCCCCCCCCCCATCCTTGTCGAGGGCGCACCTATCTACAGGGTCCGTAAGATTTTGGACATGCGTCCTCGGGGCCGTGGTCATCAGTACCTAGTGGATTGGGAGGGGTACGGTCCTGAGGAAAGGAGTTGGGTTCCCTCTCGGGACGTGCTGGACCGTTCGCTGATCGATGATTTCCTCCGTTGCCGCCAGGTTTCCTCCTCGAGTGCGCCAGGAGGCGCTCGGTGAGTGGGGGGGTACTGTCATGTATTGTCATGTTGTGTCTTGTTCCTGTTCTTTCTCTTCACCCTGTCTCCCTCTGCTGGTCGTATTAGGTTACCTTTTCTTACCCTCCTTCCCCCAGCTGTTCCTTGTCTCCTCTAACTACCTCGTTCACCCCTTTTCCCACCTGTTCCCTTTTTCCCTCTGATTAGGTCTCTATATCTCTCTCTGTTCCTGCTTCTGTCTTTGTCGGATTCTCGTTTGTGTTTCTCATGCCTGAACCAGACTATCGTCGTGTTTGCTGCAACCTTGTCCTGTCCTGCCGGAATCTGCCGGTTCATCTAACCTTGTCCTGTCCTGTCGGAATCTGCCTGTCCATCTGAGCCTACGTGTGTTTCGTCATTAAAGAAACTCTGTTTTGTTAATTCGCTTTTGGGTCCTCATTCACGCACCTGAGAATCTGTTGGAAAGTGAGTTGAAAGTAACTGAGATACACAAAGCTATATATTTACAGGAGAAAAAGCAGGTGCCTTAGCCAGGACCGGAGGAGCCCCGCTCGGTGATACCAGGGGATCTGGTCTAACTTCGGGTGTTCCGGAGGAAGTGGAATCAGCCAAGGAGAGAAGGACCAGGTGAAAGGGAGCAAAACGTGGTACTATCTAAACCACTGCACCAAGGTCCCATCGCAGAGGAGGAGACAACCGCCTAGATATGAGGACACAGAGGATGCTGATTCATCAGACGGGAGCCCGGAAGGAGCAGGAGCAGCGGAGGAGATCGAGACGCCGGGGAGGAGTAAAGAAGTCAGCAGACCAGGTGGAAGCCAGGATACAACTGATGCACCGCCTAATGCACCAAGAGGAGGACGAAAGAAAGACAATGCTGGAGAAAAAACCTGCAAACAACGGATATTCTCTCCTGAAGGGCCAGAGAGTCCAGCGTTGACCTTCCTGTCGATATATCTACTCTGGCAGATCTCCCTGACGGAAGCCCTCTACAGTGGGACCCCGAAATACCACCTACAGAGTGGGAGCGACTCTTCCCTGAAATGTATGCCTTTTCAGATGGAAGCCAAGTCCGGCCAGAGGAGGGAACCTCCCAGGAGGGAGGAGAGGGAGAAGTTCTACAGGCTGAAGAGGAGGGAGATTTCCCCACAATTGACTTTTCAGTCATTGTTTGGTCCCCTTAACAGACAGTTAAAGCTAGAAAAATAGAAGGACAATGACATTGACATGACAAGAGCAACAGTAAACAAGGGGGAAGGGACAGCAAGCTCACGTACAATCAAGCAATATGTTGAAAAAAGAAAGAGAAGAGAGGAGCCTGCTGAACAACCCGAGGAGAATGATTAAGGTTAGCATTTCTGTTCAGAGGTCCCTCTCAATCAGGAGAATCAGATCTCCACCAGAAATAGCACTCTGTGGATGGACACATCATCAGACATTGGGAGAAGTCGTTTGGGACTTGAAAGGATGCAACTTGACAATAACTAAAGGAGAAGACACTTGGCTGATCACCATGGACAAACATGACCAAGAGGAAGGTGAAGAATATATAGTAGAAATGGTGAGTACTAAATGGACTGAAGGGAATAGTGTAAATATCATCCGAATTGGCCCCACGCTGGCACCAGGCCAGGAAAGGACTGTGACAACAGTAACAGCAACAGTAACAGCCTGTTGTAATTAACGCCGTGCCTGAAAAACCTGGTCATTATACTAATGGGTTTGGAGAGCCTTGCAATACTCTTGCAGAACCTCTTTATTGCCCTTTTGGTCATCC
Source organism: Oncorhynchus mykiss (assembly GCF_013265735.2). Classification (NCBI taxonomy): domain Eukaryota; kingdom Metazoa; phylum Chordata; class Actinopteri; order Salmoniformes; family Salmonidae; genus Oncorhynchus; species Oncorhynchus mykiss. The sequence goes on along the minus strand of NC_048585.1, from coordinate 27,543,516 downwards.
TAATTGTCTCCATGGGGTGACTCCGGGAGGTGGTTATGCTTGCCATGACTTTCGTAAGGATGTTTTTCCCGTTTATGCTAAAATACCCAATTCTGAAGACTATGAGATTGTGCATGTCCACAAAGTGTAGGTAGGTCCAAGTGGTGCTCACTGGGTCGTAATGGGGGAAACATGCACGATCCTGATCCTTTGTTCTGTGCCATGTGTCAAAGAGGAGATTGTCCTATCTGTCAGGTTGAGGAATGTGCTTAAATGGTATAATTTATAGTATATCTCTGTGTATCCTTATATCCTGCATTATATTGGTTTGTTGTGGTTTTATATATATATATATATATATATATATATATATATATATATATATATATATATATATATATATATATATATATATATATATATATTTTGTTGAAATAAAAGCTAGTTTTGCCTTCTAGAATAAGGATCACTGTAACGGCTTTCTTCCTGGGAAGGAGAGGTCCAAAGCGCAGCGTGGTGAGAGTTCATCTTATTTAATAATAAATCCCAACTGAACACTTCAAATTACAAAACAACAAATGTGAAAACAGTCCTATCTTGTGCATAGACACAAAGAGAGGAAACAATCACCCACAAACCCCAACACAAAACAAGCAACCTAAATATGGTTCCCAATCAGAGTCAATGACTAACACCTGCCTCTGATTGAGAACCATATCAGGCCATACATAGAAACGGACAAACTAGATACACAACATAGAATGCCCACCCAGCTCACGTCCTGACCAACACTAAAACAAGGAAAACACAACAGAACTATGGTCAGAACGTGACAATCACTTTCAACATGTCAGGTAATATAGGGTATTCCGGTTATGAGTGTCTATGGACCATGTCCTTAATCCTTTAACAGGTTTTGTCTTTAATAATATAACTGTTGTTAGAGAGGTGTCTGCGAGGGAGGATCATGTTGAAGTGTTTTATTTTCGAAGGATGTCATATCACTTTTATTTTGTAACTCTATATGCATGGTATTGATTTTCATGAACTTCTATCATATTCATTGCATTTTTCTCTTTATATTCTACATAACTGAGATAACCTCAGGCCAGGCTCTGTACTACATGCTCATGGCTTTTACATGTTGTATTGTATCTCTTTTCTATTTTTACCTTTGGTATTATGTTTTTTTTTTGCATATCACTATGGAATATGGCTGGATCTTTTACTCCTATCTTTTGTTTATTGATTAGGAGATGTTTGGCCCTGCCATTTTACATTAGCTGAGGCCATAACTACATTGGTTGCATCCGGACATACTAATGACAGGAGAACGTGGAGAGAGGATGGTGGCAAAATGGCCAACCTGAAACATGAAGTATACAATACATTTTTTTTTTGTGACATAAGGGGTCCCGCCACCATTATAATCTAGCCTGAAGCAGATGTGGGCGTAACTGGGCGTGAACAAGCAAGAACTCGGAATAAAATATAATGGTGGCGAAAGGACAAGGGGAGTTATTTCATTTACACATGGGATGTACACATACTGTATGCTGTATATGAGGCTGTAAAGCTTTAAAAGCAGAGAGGTTGGTTGTTCCATGGATCAGCACGGCTTTACTACTCTGCATTAAAGTCTATATTGAATTCACAAGTTCTTGTAAGAGTGTTATATTTCTGAGGCAATTTCTTCAGACAGCCATAGACTTAGCTAGAACACCCCACTAGCTACAATCTCCATACATACACACCACATACAAAAACCCATGCCACACCCTGGCCTGACCAAATAAATAAAGATAAACACAAAATACTTTGACCAGGGTGTGACAGAACCCCCCCCCTAAGGTGCGGACTCCCGAACGCACCTCAAAACAATAGGGAGGGTCCGGGTGGGCATCTGTCCATGGTGGCGGCTCCGGCGCGGGACGTGGACCCCACTCAATCAATATCTTAGTCCCTTCTCCTCGCGTCCCTGGATAGTCCACCCTCGCCGCCGACCATGGCCTAGTAGTCCTCACCCAGAACCCCACTGGACTGAGGAGCAGATCGGGACTGAGGGGCAGCTCGGGACTGAGGGGCAGCTCGAGACTGAGGGGCAGCTCAGGAGTGAGAGGAAGCTCAGGCAGGTTGATGAATCTACCAGATCCTGGTCGACTGGCAGATCTGGAAGAGTCTGGTCGACTGGCAGATCTGGAAGAGTCTGGTCGACTGGCAGATCTGGAAGAGTCTGGTCGACTGGCAGATCTGGAAGAGTCTGGTCGACTGGCAGATCTGGAAGAGTCTGGTCGACTGGCAGATCTGGAAGAGTCTGGTCGACTGGCAGATCTGGCTGCTCCATGCTGACTGGCTGCTCCATGCTGACTGGCTGCTCCATGATGACTGGCAGCTCTGGCTGCTCCATGCTGACTGGCTGCTCCATGCTGACTGGCAGCTCTGGCTGCTCCATGCTGACTGGCTGCTCTGGCTGCTCCATGCTGACTGGCTGCTCCATGCTGACTGGCGGCCCTGGCTGCTCCATGCTGACTGGCGGCCCTGGCTGCTCCATGCTGACTGGCGGCCCTGGCTGCTCCATACTGACTGGCGGCCCTGGCGGCTCCTTGCAGACTGGCAGCTCTGGCGGCTCCTTGCAGACTGGCAGCTCTGGCGGCTCCTTGCAGACTGGCAGCTCCTTGCAGACTGGCAGCTCTGGCGGCTCCTTGCAGACTGGCAGCTCTGGCGGCTCCTTGCAGACTGGCAGCTCTGGCGGCTCCTTGCAGACTGGCAGCTCTGGCGGCTCCTTGCAGACTGGCAGCTTTGGCGGCATCCTGCAGACAGGCAGCTCTGGCGGCTCCTTGCAGACTGGCAGCTCCTTGCAGACTGGCAGACTGGCAGCTCCATGCAGACTGGCAGACTGGCAGCTCCATGCAGACTGGCAGCTCCTTGCAGACTGGCAGCTCCTTGCAGACTGGCAGCTCCATGCTAACTGGCAGCTCTATGCTAACTGGCAGCTCTATGCTAACTGGCAGCTCTATGCTAACTGGCAGCTCTATGCTAACTGGCAGTTCTGAACAGGCGGGAGACTCCGGCAGCGCTGTAGAGAAGGAAGGCTCTAACAGCGCTAAACAGGCGGGAGACTCCGACAGCGCTGGAGAGGAGGGCGGCTCCGACAGCGCTGGACAGGCGAGGCGCACTGTAGGCCTGATGCGTGGTGCTGGCACTGGTGGTACTGGGCCGAGGACACGCACAGGAAGCCTGGTGCGGGGAGCTGCTACCGGAGGGCTGGGGTGTGGAGGTGGCACAGGATGGGTTAGACCGTGAAGGCGTACTGGAGATCTTGAGAGCGGTGCTGGCACAGGACGTGCAAGGCTAGGGAGGTGCACAGGAGGCCTGGTACGTGAGACTGGCACCATCTTCACCAGCCGACTAACACGCACCTCAGGACGAGTATGGAGCGCTGACCCAGGTGCCATCAAATCCCCGACACTCTCCGTCGGGCGAATTCCATGTTTAAAACACCAACACAGCAACTCCCTCATTTCTCTCTCCTCCAATTTCCCCATTAACTCCTTCACAGTCTCTGTTTCGCTCACCTCCAACACCGGCTCTGGTTCTGGTCTCCTCCTTGGCTCCTCACGATAAACAGGGAGAGTTGGCTCAGGTCTGGCTCCTGACTCTGCCACACTCTCCCTGAGCCCCCCCCAAGAAATTTTTGGGGCTGACTCTGGGGCCTCCGTCCACGCCGCCTTGCTTGCTTCGCAAACTCCATTCTCCTATATCCTTCCGCGCACTGCTCCATCGAATCCCAGGCGGGCTCCGGCACTCTCCCTGGGTCGACCGCCCACCTGTCTATCTCCTCCCAAGAAGTATAGTCCATACTGTACTCCACTTTGTGCTGTTCCTGCCTGTTGACACGCTGCTTGGTCCCTTTGTGGTGGGTGATTCTGTAACGGTATTCTTGATGAGAAGGAGAGTCGGACCAAAATGCGGCGTGTCTATTGCAATCCATGTTTAATGAAGTAACACACTAAACACAAACACTACCAAAACAATAAACTTAACGAAAACCGAAACAGCCTATACTTGTGTAACCTAACACAGACCAATGACATCAGGACACTAAGGACAATCACCCACAACAAACTCAAAGAATATGGCTGCCTAAATATGGTTCCCAATCAGAGACAACGATAAACACCTGCCTCTGATTGAGAACCACTTCAGACAGCCATAGACTTAGCTAGAACACCCCACTAGCTACAATCCCCATACATACACACCACATACAAAAACCCATGCCACACCCTGGCCTGACCAAATAAATAAAGATAAACACAAAATACTTTGACCAGGGTGTGACAGTATAAGTTTTGTTAGTTATAGTTCTATTTAAAATGTAGATATTGTTTAGTCATTATTCATAATATTCCTAACAGTGATACATTAAATTACATCAAGATGGCAAGATATAGTAGATGGTATAGCGTACAGTATATATATACATATGAGATGAGTAATATAGGGTAAGTAAACATTATATAATATAAAGTGGCTAGTGATAAATTGATTACATCAATTTTTCCATTATTAAAGTAGCTGGAGTTGAGTCAGTATGTTGGCAGGAGCCACTCAATGTTAGTGATGGCTGTTTAACAGTCTGATGGCCTTGAGATAGAAGCTGTTTTTCAGTCTCTCGGTCCCAGCTTTGATGCACCTGTACCGACCTCGCATTCTGGATGTTGTCGTGGAAAATTGTCTCAGAAATATAACACTCTTACAAGAACTTGTGAATTCAATATAGACTTTAATACAGAGTAGCAGAATCCGTGCTGGTCCGTGTAACAGCCGACCCTCCTCAGCACTAACTCTGCTTTTATACACATACAGCATATGGGTACATCCCATATGTAAATGAAGTTACTCCCCTTAGTCCTTCTGCCACCATTTTCTTTTAGTAGGAGTTCTTTGCTTGTTCACGCCCAATAACGCTCATCTCTGCTTTTGGTTAGGTTATAATGGAGGCGGGACCCTTTTCACATTCTAAAAATAATGCATGCATTGCATGCTTATGTTTCACCTGTTGGTCATCAGTCATGTTGCTACCGTCCTCCTTCCTGTATCCTTCTGACCATAGTACGTCCAGCTGTCATAAATGTACGTATGGCCTTGGTTAATGTACTCTTTGGCATGTTACCCATTCAGAAATAGAGTATGGCCTGGGTGTAATCTTCTCTTAATGTGCATGTCCTTGCTACTTCAGCATGGCAACTACACCTATTTATATTTAATGCTTAGCTCCCACAATGATAGTGGGGTGAACAGGCAGTGGCTTGGATGGTTGTTGTCCTTGATGATCTTTTTGGCATTCCTGTGACATCGTAGATGTCCTGTAGATGTCCTGGAGGGCAGGTAGTTTTCCCCCGGTGTGCAGACCTCACTACCCTCTGAAGAGCCTTCCGGTTATGGGCGGAGCAGCTGCCGTACCAGGCGGTGATACAGCCCGACAGGATGCTCTCGATTGTGCATCTGTAAAAGTTTGTGAATGTTTTTGGTCACAAGCCAAATTTCTTCAGCCTCCTGAGGTTGAAGAGGCGCTGCTGCACCTTCTTCACCGTGCTGTCTGTGTGGGTGGACCATTTCAGTTTGTCTGTGATGTGTACACCGAGGAACTTAAAACTCTCCACCCTCTCCACTACTGTCCCGTCAATGTAGATAGGGGGCTGCTCCCTCTGCTGTTTCCTGAAGTCCACAATCATCTCCTTTGTTTTGTTGACATTGAGCGTGAGGTTATTTTCCTGACACCACACTCCAAGGGCAGTCACCTCCTCCCTGTAGGTCGTCTCGTCCAGCTGTCATAAATGTACTTATGGCCTTGGCTAATGCACTCATGTTCGTTTAGCTTAATGGAATCTTGGGAATGTTACCCTAATCAGAAATAGCAAATGTACTGGGTGTCACCTTCTCGTCCTCTGGCCAATGTACTTATGTCCTTGCTACTTCAGCCTAGCAGCTGCACCTATTTATATTACATTAGCTCCCACATGGGGAGAACCGGTTGAAAGTTTCTGTCGGCTGAATGATCGACATCGGTTGAGCATTCCTACAGCATTTCCCTCCAGAAGCCATGAGAAAGTTGTCCAGCTGTAATGCACACATAATGCAGGTGTATTGTGTGAGGGTCATTATAATATTATGTAGGGCCTTCCTTTGAACCCATAATGGTTCTGTTTACTACTCTAAGATTTCACAATACATGTGTTGGATAATTACCCATAGAACAAGATAGAGGTTGGGAAGGTGATCTAGAAGGCAAGTTTTCGACGATCCTTCACGAAACAATGGAGGAGGTTGACCACTGCACTTCCTACTGGAGAGGACCGCTGATCAGGCAGTCTCTGTCTCACACACACACTTAAGCCCTTCACTCCTACATATTTGTTTCCTGTAACAGGGAGAGAGAGTGAAGTAAGCGCCTTGCACTGTCCTGCTCTGTGGCTTCTCTCTGTCTCGGTCCTTCTCCAACTTCCAAGGAACACTGGTTTCTTTTGTACATTTTCTGATTGGTATTAAACCTCATGGAAATGTTGAATGAACTGGCATTGTGGTGTGTTGCTATTCATTTGTATGAAGAGACATTTTTTATTTTATTTAACTCGTTCCAAGTTAGTTAAGAACAAATGCTCAATTACAATGATGGCCTACCAAAATGTGGGGACCTCCTGCCGGGACTGGGGCTGGGATTTATTTTTTTATTTTTAAAATAAATAACTTATACATATAGGACAAAACACACATCACAACAAGAGAGACAGCACGACACTACATAAAGAGAGACCTAGACAACAACATAGCAAGGCAGAAACACATGACAACACAGCATGGTAGCAACACATCATGACAACAACATGGTAGCAAAACAACATGGTAGCAGCACAAAACATGGTACAAACATTATTGGGCACAGACAACAGCACAAAGGGCAATAAGGTAGAGACAACAATACATCTCGCAAAGCAGCCACAACTGTCGTTCATAAGCCGTTCAGACTGATGGGTTGCAGTGTTGTAGAAAAAAAAGAGTTCTTGTAGTCGAAAAAACTGTTAAGCATTCACCCAGGGTTTATTCAGTAATGACCTGCGCAGGGGAAACCTTTTCTGGACACCTCTATTTTAGCTTATATCGGCAAGGAACATCTGGTTTGGATCAGTATTCTCTTTTCTGCAGAGTTTTCTTGGTAAGCGTATCTATTATATATTGTCACGTTTCATACTCCCCTTCCTCAAATCCTGATTTGACTGGTTCTAGTTCAACTTGGATAATAGCTAGCACACAGTACAGTTGTCTAACACAATTGTCATTACGCTTATTTATTTTCCTCAATCATCTTAGTCCCTTCTCCTCGCGTCCCTGGATAGTCCACCCTCGCCGCCGACCATGGCCTAGTAGTCCTCACCCAGAACCCCACTGGACTGAGGAGCAGATCGGGACTGAGGGGCAGCTCGGGACTGAGGGGCAGCTCGAGACTGAGGGGCAGCTCAGGAGTGAGAGGAAGCTCAGGCAGGTTGATGAATCTACCAGATCCTGGTCGACTGGCAGATCTGGAAGAGTCTGGTCGACTGGCAGATCTGGAAGAGTCTGGTCGACTGGCAGATCTGGAAGAGTCTGGTCGACTGGCAGATCTGGAAGAGTCTGGTCGACTGGCAGATCTGGAAGAGTCTGGTCGACTGGCAGATCTGGAAGAGTCTGGTCGACTGGCAGATCTGGAAGAGTCTGGTCGACTGGCAGATCTGGCTGCTCCATGCTGACTGGCTGCTCCATGATGACTGGCAGCTCTGGCTGCTCCATGCTGACTGGCTGCTCCATGCTGACTGGCAGCTCTGGCTGCTCCATGCTGACTGGCTGCTCTGGCTGCTCCATGCTGACTGGCTGCTCCATGCTGACTGGCGGCCCTGGCTGCTCCATGCTGACTGGCGGCCCTGGCTGCTCCATGCTGACTGGCGGCCCTGGCTGCTCCATACTGACTGGCGGCCCTGGCGGCTCCTTGCAGACTGGCAGCTCTGGCGGCTCCTTGCAGACTGGCAGCTCTGGCGGCTCCTTGCAGACTGGCAGCTCCTTGCAGACTGGCAGCTCTGGCGGCTCCTTGCAGACTGGCAGCTCTGGCGGCTCCTTGCAGACTGGCAGCTCTGGCGGCTCCTTGCAGACTGGCAGCTTTGGCGGCATCCTGCAGACAGGCAGCTCTGGCGGCTCCTTGCAGACTGGCAGCTCCTTGCAGACTGGCAGACTGGCAGCTCCATGCAGACTGGCAGACTGGCAGCTCCATGCAGACTGGCAGCTCCTTGCAGACTGGCAGCTCCTTGCAGACTGGCAGCTCCATGCTAACTGGCAGCTCTATGCTAACTGGCAGCTCTATGCTAACTGGCAGTTCTGAACAGGCGGGAGACTCCGGCAGCGCTGTAGAGAAGGAAGGCTCTAACAGCGCTAAACAGGCGGGAGACTCCGACAGCGCTGGAGAGGAGGAGGGCTCCGACAGCGCTGGACAGGCGAGGCGCACTGTAGGCCTGATGCGTGGTGCTGGCACTGGTGGTACTGGGCCGAGGACACGCACAGGAAGCCTGGTGCGGGGAGCTGCTACCGGAGGGCTGGGGTGTGGAGGTGGCACAGGATGGGTTAGACCGTGAAGGCGTACTGGAGATCTTGAGAGCGGTGCTGGCACAGGACGTGCAAGGCTAGGGAGGTGCACAGGAGGCCTGGTACGTGAGACTGGCACCATCTTCACCAGCCGACTAACACGCACCTCAGGACGAGTATGGAGCGCTGACCCAGGTGCCATCAAATCCCCGACACTCTCCGTCGGGCGAATTCCATGTTTAAAACACCAACACAGCAACTCCCTCATTTCTCTCTCCTCCAATTTCCCCATTAACTCCTTCACAGTCTCTGTTTCGCTCACCTCCAACACCGGCTCTGGTTCTGGTCTCCTCCTTGGCTCCTCACGATAAACAGGGAGAGTTGGCTCAGGTCTGGCTCCTGACTCTGCCACACTCTCCCTGAGCCCCCCCCAAGAAATTTTTGGGGCTGACTCTGGGGCCTCCGTCCACGCCGCCTTGCTTGCTTCGCAAACTCCATTCTCCTATATCCTTCCGCGCACTGCTCCATCGAATCCCAGGCGGGCTCCGGCACTCTCCCTGGGTCGACCGCCCACCTGTCTATCTCCTCCCAAGAAGTATAGTCCATACTGTACTCCACTTTGGGCTGTTCCTGCCTGTTGACACGCTGCTTGGTCCCTTTGTGGTGGGTGATTCTGTAACGGTATTCTTGATGAGAAGGAGAGTCGGACCAAAATGCGGCGTGTCTATTGCAATCCATGTTTAATGAAGTAACACACTAAACACAAACACTACCAAAACAATAAACTTAACGAAAACCGAAACAGCCTATACTTGTGTAACCTAACACAGACCAATGACATCAGGACACTAAGGACAATCACCCACAACAAACTCAAAGAATATGGCTGCCTAAATATGGTTCCCAATCAGAGACAACGATAAACACCTGCCTCTGATTGAGAACCACTTCAGACAGCCATAGACTTAGCTAGAACACCCCACTAGCTACAATCCCCATACATACACACCACATACAAAAACCCATGCCACACCCTGGCCTGACCAAATAAATAAAGATAAACACAAAATACTTTGACCAGGGTGTGACAGTATAAGTTTTGTTAGTTATAGTTCTATTTAAAATGTAGATATTGTTTAGTCATTATTCATAATATTCCTAACAGTGATACATTAAATTACATCAAGATGGCAAGATATAGTAGATGGTATAGCGTACAGTATATATATACATATGAGATGAGTAATATAGGGTAAGTAAACATTATATAATATAAAGTGGCTAGTGATAAATTGATTACATCAATTTTTCCATTATTAAAGTAGCTGGAGTTGAGTCAGTATGTTGGCAGGAGCCACTCAATGTTAGTGATGGCTGTTTAACAGTCTGATGGCCTTGAGATAGAAGCTGTTTTTCAGTCTCTCGGTCCCAGCTTTGATGCACCTGTACCGACCTCGCATTCTGGATGTTGTCGTGGAAAATTGTCTCAGAAATATAACACTCTTACAAGAACTTGTGAATTCAATATAGACTTTAATACAGAGTAGCAGAATCCGTGCTGGTCCGTGTAACAGCCGACCCTCCTCAGCACTAACTCTGCTTTTATACACATACAGCATATGGGTACATCCCATATGTAAATGAAGTTACTCCCCTTAGTCCTTCTGCCACCATTTTCTTTTAGTAGGAGTTCTTTGCTTGTTCACGCCCAATAACGCTCATCTCTGCTTTTGGTTAGGTTATAATGGAGGCGGGACCCTTTTCACATTCTAAAAATAATGCATGCATTGCATGCTTATGTTTCACCTGTTGGTCATCAGTCATGTTGCTACCATCCTCCTTCCTGTATCCTTCTGACCATAGTACGTCCAGCTGTCATAAATGTACGTATGGCCTTGGTTAATGTACTCTTTGGCATGTTACCCATTCAGAAATAGAGTATGGCCTGGGTGTAATCTTCTCTTAATGTGCATGTCCTTGCTACTTCAGCATGGCAACTACACCTATTTATATTTAATGCTTAGCTCCCACAATGATAGTGGGGTGAACAGGCAGTGGCTTGGATGGTTGTTGTCCTTGATGATCTTTTTGGCATTCCTGTGACATCGTAGATGTCCTGTAGATGTCCTGGAGGGCAGGTAGTTTTCCCCCGGTGTGCAGACCTCACTACCCTCTGAAGAGCCTTCCGGTTATGGGCGGAGCAGCTGCCGTACCAGGCGGTGATACAGCCCGACAGGATGCTCTCGATTGTGCATCTGTAAAAGTTTGTGAATGTTTTTGGTCACAAGCCAAATTTCTTCAGCCTCCTGAGGTTGAAGAGGCGCTGCTGCACCTTCTTCACCGTGCTGTCTGTGTGGGTGGACCATTTCAGTTTGTCTGTGATGTGTACACCGAGGAACTTAAAACTCTCCACCCTCTCCACTACTGTCCCGTCAATGTAGATAGGGGGCTGCTCCCTCTGCTGTTTCCTGAAGTCCACAATCATCTCCTTTGTTTTGTTGACATTGAGCGTGAGGTTATTTTCCTGACACCACACTCCAAGGGCAGTCACCTCCTCCCTGTAGGTCGTCTCGTCCAGCTGTCATAAATGTACTTATGGCCTTGGCTAATGCACTCATGTTCGTTTAGCTTAATGGAATCTTGGGAATGTTACCCTAATCAGAAATAGCAAATGTACTGGGTGTCACCTTCTCGTCCTCTGGCCAATGTACTTATGTCCTTGCTACTTCAGCCTAGCAGCTGCACCTATTTATATTACATTAGCTCCCACATGGGGAGAACCGGTTGAAAGTTTCTGTCGGCTGAATGATCGACATCGGTTGAGCATTCCTACAGCATTTCCCTCCAGAAGCCATGAGAAAGTTGTCCAGCTGTAATGCACACATAATGCAGGTGTATTGTGTGAGGGTCATTATAATATTATGTAGGGCCTTCCTTTGAACCCATAATGGTTCTGTTTACTACTCTAAGATTTCACAATACATGTGTTGGATAATTACCCATAGAACAAGATAGAGGTTGGGAAGGTGATCTAGAAGGCAAGTTTTCGACGATCCTTCACGAAACAATGGAGGAGGTTGACCACTGCACTTCCTACTGGAGAGGACCGCTGATCAGGCAGTCTCTGTCTCACACACACACTTAAGCCCTTCACTCCTACATATTTGTTTCCTGTAACAGGGAGAGAGAGTGAAGTAAGCGCCTTGCACTGTCCTGCTCTGTGGCTTCTCTCTGTCTCGGTCCTTCTCCAACTTCCAAGGAACACTGGTTTCTTTTGTACATTTTCTGATTGGTATTAAACCTCATGGAAATGTTGAATGAACTGGCATTGTGGTGTGTTGCTATTCATTTGTATGAAGATAAATTTTTTATTTTATTTAACTCGTTCCAAGTTAGTTAAGAACAAATGCTCAATTACAATGATGGCCTACCAAAATGTGGGGACCTCCTGCCGGGACTGGGGCTGGGATTTATTTTTTTATTTTTAAAATAAATAACTTATACATATAGGACAAAACACACATCACAACAAGAGAGACAGCACGACACTACATAAAGAGAGACCTAGACAACAACATAGCAAGGCAGAAACACATGACAACACAGCATGGTAGCAACACATCATGACAACAACATGGTAGCAAAACAACATGGTAGCAGCACAAAACATGGTACAAACATTATTGGGCACAGACAACAGCACAAAGGGCAATAAGGTAGAGACAACAATACATCTCGCAAAGCAGCCACAACTGTCGTTCATAAGCCGTTCAGACTGATGGGTTGCAGTGTTGTAGAAAAAAAAGAGTTCTTGTAGTCGAAAAAACTGTTAAGCATTCACCCAGGGTTTATTCAGTAATGACCTGCGCAGGGGAAACCTTTTCTGGACACCTCTATTTTAGCTTATATCGGCAAGGAACATCTGGTTTGGATCAGTATTCTCTTTTCTGCAGAGTTTTCTTGGTAAGCGTATCTATTATATATTGTCACGTTTCATACTCCCCTTCCTCAAATCCTGATTTGACTGGTTCTAGTTCAACTTGGATAATAGCTAGCACACAGTACAGTTGTCTAACACAATTGTCATTACGCTTATTTATTTTCCTCAATCATCTTAGTCCCTTCTCCTCGCGTCCCTGGATAGTCCACCCTCGCCGCCGACCATGGCCTAGTAGTCCTCACCCAGAACCCCACTGGACTGAGGAGCAGATCGGGACTGAGGGGCAGCTCGGGACTGAGGGGCAGCTCGAGACTGAGGGGCAGCTCAGGAGTGAGAGGAAGCTCAGGCAGGTTGATGAATCTACCAGATCCTGGTCGACTGGCAGATCTGGAAGAGTCTGGTCGACTGGCAGATCTGGAAGAGTCTGGTCGACTGGCAGATCTGGAAGAGTCTGGTCGACTGGCAGATCTGGAAGAGTCTGGTCGACTGGCAGATCTGGAAGAGTCTGGTCGACTGGCAGATCTGGAAGAGTCTGGTCGACTGGCAGATCTGGAAGAGTCTGGTCGACTGGCAGATCTGGAAGAGTCTGGTCGACTGGCAGATCTGGCTGCTCCATGCTGACTGGCTGCTCCATGATGACTGGCAGCTCTGGCTGCTCCATGCTGACTGGCTGCTCCATGCTGACTGGCAGCTCTGGCTGCTCCATGCTGACTGGCTGCTCTGGCTGCTCCATGCTGACTGGCTGCTCCATGCTGACTGGCGGCCCTGGCTGCTCCATGCTGACTGGCGGCCCTGGCTGCTCCATGCTGACTGGCGGCCCTGGCTGCTCCATACTGACTGGCGGCCCTGGCGGCTCCTTGCAGACTGGCAGCTCTGGCGGCTCCTTGCAGACTGGCAGCTCTGGCGGCTCCTTGCAGACTGGCAGCTCCTTACAGACTGGCAGCTCTGGCGGCTCCTTGCAGACTGGCAGCTCTGGCGGCTCCTTGCAGACTGGCAGCTCTGGCGGCTCCTTGCAGACTGGCAGCTTTGGCGGCATCCTGCAGACAGGCAGCTCTGGCGGCTCCTTGCAGACTGGCAGCTCCTTGCAGACTGGCAGACTGGCAGCTCCATGCAGACTGGCAGACTGGCAGCTCCATGCAGACTGGCAGCTCCTTGCAGACTGGCAGCTCCTTGCAGACTGGCAGCTCCATGCTAACTGGCAGCTCTATGCTAACTGGCAGCTCTATGCTAACTGGCAGCTCTATGCTAACTGGCAGCTCTATGCTAACTGGCAGTTCTGAACAGGCGGGAGACTCCGGCAGCGCTGTAGAGAAGGAAGGCTCTAACAGCGCTAAACAGGCGGGAGACTCCGACAGCGCTGGAGAGGAGGAGGGCTCCGACAGCGCTGGACAGGCGAGGCGCACTGTAGGCCTGATGCGTGGTGCTGGCACTGGTGGTACTGGGCCGAGGACACGCACAGGAAGCCTGGTGCGGGGAGCTGCTACCGGAGGGCTGGGGTGTGGAGGTGGCACAGGATGGGTTAGACCGTGAAGGCGTACTGGAGATCTTGAGAGCGGTGCTGGCACAGGACGTGCAAGGCTAGGGAGGTGCACAGGAGGCCTGGTACGTGAGACTGGCACCATCTTCACCAGCCGACTAACACGCACCTCAGGACGAGTATGGAGCGCTGACCCAGGTGCCATCAAATCCCCGACACTCTCCGTCGGGCGAATTCCATGTTTAAAACACCAACACAGCAACTCCCTCATTTCTCTCTCCTCCAATTTCCCCATTAACTCCTTCACAGTCTCTGTTTCGCTCACCTCCAACACCGGCTCTGGTTCTGGTCTCCTCCTTGGCTCCTCACGATAAACAGGGAGAGTTGGCTCAGGTCTGGCTCCTGACTCTGCCACACTCTCCCTGAGCCCCCCCCAAGAAATTTTTGGGGCTGACTCTGGGGCCTCCGTCCACGCCGCCTTGCTTGCTTCGCAAACTCCATTCTCCTATATCCTTCCGCGCACTGCTCCATCGAATCCCAGGCGGGCTCCGGCACTCTCCCTGGGTCGACCGCCCACCTGTCTATCTCCTCCCAAGAAGTATAGTCCATACTGTACTCCACTTTGGGCTGTTCCTGCCTGTTGACACGCTGCTTGGTCCCTTTGTGGTGGGTGATTCTGTAACGGTATTCTTGATGAGAAGGAGAGTCGAACCAAAATGCGGCGTGTCTATTGCAATCCATGTTTAATGAAGTAACACACTAAACACAAACACTACCAAAACAATAAACTTAACGAAAACCGAAACAGCCTATACTTGTGTAACCTAACACAGACCAATGACATCAGGACACTAAGGACAATCACCCACAACAAACTCAAAGAATATGGCTGCCTAAATATGGTTCCCAATCAGAGACAACGATAAACACCTGCCTCTGATTGAGAACCACTTCAGACAGCCATAGACTTAGCTAGAACACCCCACTAGTTACAATCCCCATACATACACACCACATACAAAAACCCATGCCACACCCTGGCCTGACCAAATAAATAAAGATAAACACAAAATACTTTGACCAGGGTGTGACAGTATAAGTTTTGTTAGTTATAGTTCTATTTAAAATGTAGATATTGTTTAGTCATTATTCATAATATTCCTAACAGTGATACATTAAATTACATCAAGATGGCAAGATATAGTAGATGGTATAGCGTACAGTATATATATACATATGAGATGAGTAATATAGGGTAAGTAAACATTATATAATATAAAGTGGCTAGTGATAAATTGATTACATCAATTTTTCCATTATTAAAGTAGCTGGAGTTGAGTCAGTATGTTGGCAGGAGCCACTCAATGTTAGTGATGGCTGTTTAACAGTCTGATGGCCTTGAGATAGAAGCTGTTTTTCAGTCTCTCGGTCCCAGCTTTGATGCACCTGTACCGACCTCGCATTCTGGATGTTGTCGTGGAAAATTGTCTCAGAAATATAACACTCTTACAAGAACTTGTGAATTCAATATAGACTTTAATACAGAGTAGCAGAATCCGTGCTGGTCCGTGTAACAGCCGACCCTCCTCAGCACTAACTCTGCTTTTATACACATACAGCATATGGGTACATCCCATATGTAAATGAAGTTACTCCCCTTAGTCCTTCTGCCACCATTTTCTTTTAGTAGGAGTTCTTTGCTTGTTCACGCCCAATAACGCTCATCTCTGCTTTTGGTTAGGTTATAATGGAGGCGGGACCCTTTTCACATTCTAAAAATAATGCATGCATTGCATGCTTATGTTTCACCTGTTGGTCATCAGTCATGTTGCTACCATCCTCCTTCCTGTATCCTTCTGACCATAGTACGTCCAGCTGTCATAAATGTACGTATGGCCTTGGTTAATGTACTCTTTGGCATGTTACCCATTCAGAAATAGAGTATGGCCTGGGTGTAATCTTCTCTTAATGTGCATGTCCTTGCTACTTCAGCATGGCAACTACACCTATTTATATTTAATGCTTAGCTCCCACAATGATAGTGGGGTGAACAGGCAGTGGCTTGGATGGTTGTTGTCCTTGATGATCTTTTTGGCATTCCTGTGACATCGTAGATGTCCTGTAGATGTCCTGGAGGGCAGGTAGTTTTCCCCCGGTGTGCAGACCTCACTACCCTCTGAAGAGCCTTCCGGTTATGGGCGGAGCAGCTGCCGTACCAGGCGGTGATACAGCCCGACAGGATGCTCTCGATTGTGCATCTGTAAAAGTTTGTGAATGTTTTTGGTCACAAGCCAAATTTCTTCAGCCTCCTGAGGTTGAAGAGGCGCTGCTGCACCTTCTTCACCGTGCTGTCTGTGTGGGTGGACCATTTCAGTTTGTCTGTGATGTGTACACCGAGGAACTTAAAACTCTCCACCCTCTCCACTACTGTCCCGTCAATGTAGATAGGGGGCTGCTCCCTCTGCTGTTTCCTGAAGTCCACAATCATCTCCTTTGTTTTGTTGACATTGAGCGTGAGGTTATTTTCCTGACACCACACTCCAAGGGCAGTCACCTCCTCCCTGTAGGTCGTCTCGTCCAGCTGTCATAAATGTACTTATGGCCTTGGCTAATGCACTCATGTTCGTTTAGCTTAATGGAATCTTGGGAATGTTACCCTAATCAGAAATAGCAAATGTACTGGGTGTCACCTTCTCGTCCTCTGGCCAATGTACTTATGTCCTTGCTACTTCAGCCTAGCAGCTGCACCTATTTATATTACATTAGCTCCCACATGGGGAGAACCGGTTGAAAGTTTCTGTCGGCTGAATGATCGACATCGGTTGAGCATTCCTACAGCATTTCCCTCCAGAAGCCATGAGAAAGTTGTCCAGCTGTAATGCACACATAATGCAGGTGTATTGTGTGAGGGTCATTATAATATTATGTAGGGCCTTCCTTTGAACCCATAATGGTTCTGTTTACTACTCTAAGATTTCACAATACATGTGTTGGATAATTACCCATAGAACAAGATAGAGGTTGGGAAGGTGATCTAGAAGGCAAGTTTTCGACGATCCTTCACGAAACAATGGAGGAGGTTGACCACTGCACTTCCTACTGGAGAGGACCGCTGATCAGGCAGTCTCTGTCTCACACACACACTTAAGCCCTTCACTCCTACATATTTGTTTCCTGTAACAGGGAGAGAGAGTGAAGTAAGCGCCTTGCACTGTCCTGCTCTGTGGCTTCTCTCTGTCTCGGTCCTTCTCCAACTTCCAAGGAACACTGGTTTCTTTTGTACATTTTCTGATTGGTATTAAACCTCATGGAAATGTTGAATGAACTGGCATTGTGGTGTGTTGCTATTCATTTGTATGAAGAGACATTTTTTATTTTATTTAACTCGTTCCAAGTTAGTTAAGAACAAATGCTCAATTACAATGATGGCCTACCAAAATGTGGGGACCTCCTGCCGGGACTGGGGCTGGGATTTATTTTTTTATTTTTAAAATAAATAACTTATACATATAGGACAAAACACACATCACAACAAGAGAGACAGCACGACACTACATAAAGAGAGACCTAGACAACAACATAGCAAGGCAGAAACACATGACAACACAGCATGGTAGCAACACATCATGACAACAACATGGTAGCAAAACAACATGGTAGCAGCACAAAACATGGTACAAACATTATTGGGCACAGACAACAGCACAAAGGGCAATAAGGTAGAGACAACAATACATCTCGCAAAGCAGCCACAACTGTCGTTCATAAGCCGTTCAGACTGATGGGTTGCAGTGTTGTAGAAAAAAAAGAGTTATTGTAGTCGAAAAAACTGTTAAGCATTCACCCAGGGTTTATTCAGTAATGACCTGCGCAGGGGAAACCTTTTCTGGACACCTCTATTTTAGCTTATATCGGCAAGGAACATCTGGTTTGGATCAGTATTCTCTTTTCTGCAGAGTTTTCTTGGTAAGCGTATCTATTATATATTGTCACGTTTCATACTCCCCTTCCTCAAATCCTGATTTGACTGGTTCTAGTTCAACTTGGATAATAGCTAGCACACAGTACAGTTGTCTAACACAATTGTCATTACGCTTATTTATTTTCCTCAATCATCTTAGTCCCTTCTCCTCGCGTCCCTGGATAGTCCACCCTCGCCGCCGACCATGGCCTAGTAGTCCTCACCCAGAACCCCACTGGACTGAGGAGCAGATCGGGACTGAGGGGCAGCTCGGGACTGAGGGGCAGCTCGAGACTGAGGGGCAGCTCAGGAGTGAGAGGAAGCTCAGGCAGGTTGATGAATCTACCAGATCCTGGTCGACTGGCAGATCTGGAAGAGTCTGGTCGACTGGCAGATCTGGAAGAGTCTGGTCGACTGGCAGATCTGGAAGAGTCTGGTCGACTGGCAGATCTGGAAGAGTCTGGTCGACTGGCAGATCTGGAAGAGTCTGGTCGACTGGCAGATCTGGAAGAGTCTGGTCGACTGGCAGATCTGGAAGAGTCTGGTCGACTGGCAGATCTGGCTGCTCCATGCTGACTGGCTGCTCCATGATGACTGGCAGCTCTGGCTGCTCCATGCTGACTGGCTGCTCCATGCTGACTGGCAGCTCTGGCTGCTCCATGCTGACTGGCTGCTCTGGCTGCTCCATGCTGACTGGCTGCTCCATGCTGACTGGCGGCCCTGGCTGCTCCATGCTGACTGGCGGCCCTGGCTGCTCCATGCTGACTGGCGGCCCTGGCTGCTCCATACTGACTGGCGGCCCTGGCGGCTCCTTGCAGACTGGCAGCTCTGGCGGCTCCTTGCAGACTGGCAGCTCTGGCGGCTCCTTGCAGACTGGCAGCTCCTTGCAGACTGGCAGCTCTGGCGGCTCCTTGCAGACTGGCAGCTCTGGCGGCTCCTTGCAGACTGGCAGCTCTGGCGGCTCCTTGCAGACTGGCAGCTTTGGCGGCATCCTGCAGACAGGCAGCTCTGGCGGCTCCTTGCAGACTGGCAGCTCCTTGCAGACTGGCAGACTGGCAGCTCCATGCAGACTGGCAGACTGGCAGCTCCATGCAGACTGGCAGCTCCTTGCAGACTGGCAGCTCCTTGCAGACTGGCAGCTCCATGCTAACTGGCAGCTCTATGCTAACTGGCAGCTCTATGCTAACTGGCAGTTCTGAACAGGCGGGAGACTCCGGCAGCGCTGTAGAGAAGGAAGGCTCTAACAGCGCTAAACAGGCGGGAGACTCCGACAGCGCTGGAGAGGAGGAGGGCTCCGACAGCGCTGGACAGGCGAGGCGCACTGTAGGCCTGATGCGTGGTGCTGGCACTGGTGGTACTGGGCCGAGGACACGCACAGGAAGCCTGGTGCGGGGAGCTGCTACCGGAGGGCTGGGGTGTGGAGGTGGCACAGGATGGGTTAGACCGTGAAGGCGTACTGGAGATCTTGAGAGCGGTGCTGGCACAGGACGTGCAAGGCTAGGGAGGTGCACAGGAGGCCTGGTACGTGAGACTGGCACCATCTTCACCAGCCGACTAACACGCACCTCAGGACGAGTATGGAGCGCTGACCCAGGTGCCATCAAATCCCCGACACTCTCCGTCGGGCGAATTCCATGTTTAAAACACCAACACAGCAACTCCCTCATTTCTCTCTCCTCCAATTTCCCCATTAACTCCTTCACAGTCTCTGTTTCGCTCACCTCCAACACCGGCTCTGGTTCTGGTCTCCTCCTTGGCTCCTCACGATAAACAGGGAGAGTTGGCTCAGGTCTGGCTCCTGACTCTGCCACACTCTCCCTGAGCCCCCCCCAAGAAATTTTTGGGGCTGACTCTGGGGCCTCCGTCCACGCCGCCTTGCTTGCTTCGCAAACTCCATTCTCCTATATCCTTCCGCGCACTGCTCCATCGAATCCCAGGCGGGCTCCGGCACTCTCCCTGGGTCGACCGCCCACCTGTCTATCTCCTCCCAAGAAGTATAGTCCATACTGTACTCCACTTTGGGCTGTTCCTGCCTGTTGACACGCTGCTTGGTCCCTTTGTGGTGGGTGATTCTGTAACGGTATTCTTGATGAGAAGGAGAGTCGGACCAAAATGCGGCGTGTCTATTGCAATCCATGTTTAATGAAGTAACACACTAAACACAAACACTACCAAAACAATAAACTTAACGAAAACCGAAACAGCCTATACTTGTGTAACCTAACACAGACCAATGACATCAGGACACTAAGGACAATCACCCACAACAAACTCAAAGAATATGGCTGCCTAAATATGGTTCCCAATCAGAGACAACGATAAACACCTGCCTCTGATTGAGAACCACTTCAGACAGCCATAGACTTAGCTAGAACACCCCACTAGCTACAATCCCCATACATACACACCACATACAAAAACCCATGCCACACCCTGGCCTGACCAAATAAATAAAGATAAACACAAAATACTTTGACCAGGGTGTGACAGTATAAGTTTTGTTAGTTATAGTTCTATTTAAAATGTAGATATTGTTTAGTCATTATTCATAATATTCCTAACAGTGATACATTAAATTACATCAAGATGGCAAGATATAGTAGATGGTATAGCGTACAGTATATATATACATATGAGATGAGTAATATAGGGTAAGTAAACATTATATAATATAAAGTGGCTAGTGATAAATTGATTACATCAATTTTTCCATTATTAAAGTAGCTGGAGTTGAGTCAGTATGTTGGCAGGAGCCACTCAATGTTAGTGATGGCTGTTTAACAGTCTGATGGCCTTGAGATAGAAGCTGTTTTTCAGTCTCTCGGTCCCAGCTTTGATGCACCTGTACCGACCTCGCATTCTGGATGTTGTCGTGGAAAATTGTCTCAGAAATATAACACTCTTACAAGAACTTGTGAATTCAATATAGACTTTAATACAGAGTAGCAGAATCCGTGCTGGTCCGTGTAACAGCCGACCCTCCTCAGCACTAACTCTGCTTTTATACACATACAGCATATGGGTACATCCCATATGTAAATGAAGTTACTCCCCTTAGTCCTTCTGCCACCATTTTCTTTTAGTAGGAGTTCTTTGCTTGTTCACGCCCAATAACGCTCATCTCTGCTTTTGGTTAGGTTATAATGGAGGCGGGACCCTTTTCACATTCTAAAAATAATGCATGCATTGCATGCTTATGTTTCACCTGTTGGTCATCAGTCATGTTGCTACCATCCTCCTTCCTGTATCCTTCTGACCATAGTACGTCCAGCTGTCATAAATGTACGTATGGCCTTGGTTAATGTACTCTTTGGCATGTTACCCATTCAGAAATAGAGTATGGCCTGGGTGTAATCTTCTCTTAATGTGCATGTCCTTGCTACTTCAGCATGGCAACTACACCTATTTATATTTAATGCTTAGTCCGGTTATGGGCGGAGCAGCTGCCGTACCAGGCGGTGATACAGCCCGACAGGATGCTCTCGATTGTGCATCTGTAAAAGTTTGTGAATGTTTTTGGTCACAAGCCAAATTTCTTCAGCCTCCTGAGGTTGAAGAGGCGCTGCTGCACCTTCTTCACCGTGCTGTCTGTGTGGGTGGACCATTTCAGTTTGTCTGTGATGTGTACACCGAGGAACTTAAAACTCTCCACCCTCTCCACTACTGTCCCGTCAATGTAGATAGGGGGCTGCTCCCTCTGCTGTTTCCTGAAGTCCACAATCATCTCCTTTGTTTTGTTGACATTGAGCGTGAGGTTATTTTCCTGACACCACACTCCAAGGGCAGTCACCTCCTCCCTGTAGGTCGTCTCGTCCAGCTGTCATAAATGTACTTATGGCCTTGGCTAATGCACTCATGTTCGTTTAGCTTAATGGAATCTTGGGAATGTTACCCTAATCAGAAATAGCAAATGTACTGGGTGTCACCTTCTCGTCCTCTGGCCAATGTACTTATGTCCTTGCTACTTCAGCCTAGCAGCTGCACCTATTTATATTACATTAGCTCCCACATGGGGAGAACCGGTTGAAAGTTTCTGTCGGCTGAATGATCGACATCGGTTGAGCATTCCTACAGCATTTCCCTCCAGAAGCCATGAGAAAGTTGTCCAGCTGTAATGCACACATAATGCAGGTGTATTGTGTGAGGGTCATTATAATATTATGTAGGGCCTTCCTTTGAACCCATAATGGTTCTGTTTACTACTCTAAGATTTCACAATACATGTGTTGGATAATTACCCATAGAACAAGATAGAGGTTGGGAAGGTGATCTAGAAGGCAAGTTTTCGACGATCCTTCACGAAACAATGGAGGAGGTTGACCACTGCACTTCCTACTGGAGAGGACCGCTGATCAGGCAGTCTCTGTCTCACACACACACTTAAGCCCTTCACTCCTACATATTTGTTTCCTGTAACAGGGAGAGAGAGTGAAGTAAGCGCCTTGCACTGTCCTGCTCTGTGGCTTCTCTCTGTCTCGGTCCTTCTCCAACTTCCAAGGAACACTGGTTTCTTTTGTACATTTTCTGATTGGTATTAAACCTCATGGAAATGTTGAATGAACTGGCATTGTGGTGTGTTGCTATTCATTTGTATGAAGAGACATTTTTTTATTTTATTTAACTCGTTCCAAGTTAGTTAAGAACAAATGCTCAATTACAATGATGGCCTACCAAAATGTGGGGACCTCCTGCCGGGACTGGGGCTGGGATTTATTTTTTTATTTTTAAAATAAATAACTTATACATATAGGACAAAACACACATCACAACAAGAGAGACAGCACGACACTACATAAAGAGAGACCTAGACAACAACATAGCAAGGCAGAAACACATGACAACACAGCATGGTAGCAACACATCATGACAACAACATGGTAGCAAAACAACATGGTAGCAGCACAAAACATGGTACAAACATTATTGGGCACAGACAACAGCACAAAGGGCAATAAGGTAGAGACAACAATACATCTCGCAAAGCAGCCACAACTGTCGTTCATAAGCCGTTCAGACTGATGGGTTGCAGTGTTGTAGAAAAAAAAGAGTTATTGTAGTCGAAAAAACTGTTAAGCATTCACCCAGGGTTTATTCAGTAATGACCTGCGCAGGGGAAACCTTTTCTGGACACCTCTATTTTAGCTTATATCGGCAAGGAACATCTGGTTTGGATCAGTATTCTCTTTTCTGCAGAGTTTTCTTGGTAAGCGTATCTATTATATATTGTCACGTTTCATACTCCCCTTCCTCAAATCCTGATTTGACTGGTTCTAGTTCAACTTGGATAATAGCTAGCACACAGTACAGTTGTCTAACACAATTGTCATTACGCTTATTTATTTTCCTTCTGTGAGCATATCTTACATTGATCAACTCCAGAAATCGATGTATATGTAGATAGTGTAGGACCACACTCGCGTGTCTAGAGACAAATATGTGTATTAGTTTCCCTTT
Source organism: Oncorhynchus mykiss (assembly GCF_013265735.2). Lineage (NCBI taxonomy): Eukaryota > Metazoa > Chordata > Actinopteri > Salmoniformes > Salmonidae > Oncorhynchus > Oncorhynchus mykiss. Next base: position 27,520,095 of record NC_048585.1, on the reverse strand, counting down.
CGACAATGTCCTGCGGAGTCAACATGTTGTTGTCAATGGATGGAATTTCACTATTGAATATGCTTTCTAAATATCTGTATTACTAAGCATTGGTGCAGTAATACATGACACAACGAAACAACTGGCTATTTGTTTGAGTTTGCTCAGCGGTCAAATTATAGCAGGAAGAAAAAAGTATAAATTATAGCAAGAACAAAACCTAAAACCGCAGAGAAATTATAACGTATTTATGTTCATTAATAATTTGTCTTGTAATATTGGTTTTAGTTTTTTGTTATTTTCTTCAATAAAACAAGGGTTATAAAATATTGTTAATCAGTTGAAGGAGCGGAGAAAACTGGGGGCGTGGAATTTGAATCTGCTCCTACCAGCCACGCTCGCTCACCAGATACACATTTGGAGAAGTTCTAACAGAAGAAAGGAGTGTTTTTGGCAGTAATGCGCCATAACGTTGGATGCCAACCGCTGATAAACCCCACAGACGAAGAGTGTAGTTGTTGATTGCTAAATCTCGGTTGGGAATATGCATGTTTACCATTGATCTCCGGTACGTGTGAGGAGAGGAGCGGCGTAGGCTTTCTGTAAGTATCCTGTGTCTATATTCTCTTAGGAAAATCCAATGGTTGACATTGAACAACAATGCTGTCTATGTTGAAAAGTAGTTTATATTTGTGAAACAAAAGCATCGGATTTAACGTTACGCAAAGTTATTAATTCTCCAGGAGTTATCCAAGTAATATGGAAGACCGTTTAAATGTGTTTGCTCGTCACTTTGTAACACATCTTATGGCAGCAGTCAGCAGTAGAAACAATAACGATGTGAATCCCTAACACTGTTTCTGTAAAAAGCTGAGGGTTGGGGCTGGAGAAATGTAACCACTCTAAATTTGATATATAGCGCTATGGACTCAAGGACTGACCATCCATGATATAAAAATTATAGTTTTAACCAGGGGCGAAAATCGGATATCAACTTTGGAGGGGACAATTACATTAATTTTCTCAAGAGCAAGTGCTGTAACACACCGCCTACGTTGTAATATGTTAAATGTATATTGAGGAACCATAATTACTACTACTGGATAATTGATAGGTACAGTAGTTAACTGAAGGGTTGTCCCAACTTGTTCAAATGTTTAAATCATTATTATAATAATAATACTAATAATAATAGTTATAGCAGTGTTCCTTATCAGTCCAATATGTATGCAGGTATTTGTATTTACGACACGCAATACCAAGAAAGGCCAGTAGGTGGCAATGGTACTGTACACTGTATGGGTGCAGTTTTCGTAAATACAATGAACATGGTGTTATCTCCTCTAAAACATTTCATTGAGAACCATCACAAAGTCTCCGTGTTGAATTGACCTTTTTATTTTACTTTTTCTGATAAATTCATATAGTCATTAAATATGTGCCACTGGCCTGAGTCTATTACAATATCTTTACAAGAACAAAATGCTCAAAATCAGTACAATTCTAAAAGCGAAATAACTACTTTAATAAATAACCCAAACAAATCAAGCAAATTATCCTTTGTCGTGGCTAATCATTTCAAAATATGACGCTTGCAAGAACTTGTGAAATCAATATAGGCTTTTAATACAACGTAAAGCAAGCCGGAGTGGTCCGCTGAACACACACACTTTTTCAGAGCACTCGCTCACATACAACATATGAGTCCATCCCACATGCAAATTAAGTTGCATCCCAATCTGTGCATCCTGCTTGTTCGGCCCAATAACACCCACATCTGCTTTCCGTTAGATTATAATGATGGCAAGACCCTTGGTTTGACCTAAAGATAATATACGTCCCTCTATCCTATAGGCCTATGCTTTGGCCCTGTATTTAGCTCAATGTGTTCTTTTGTATGCGTGTTCTTATCTAGAATCAGCAGACTATGTGTCTCCTCTATCTTTAGTGTGTCCAGTTGTCCTAGGCGCTCATGGCCTTACTCTGGCCTCCTGTCCTATACAATAGACAATGCATTTTACCAGAATAGCAAATGCACTCTAAGTGTATCCTTCTCTTGTGTTACAGTATTATGTTCCTCCCTATATGTACATCTCTCTCCCACACCTTCAAAAATACTTATTTATTGTTTAGTCAGTGTCTCAACTCTTCAAACAGCAGCTATGGACAAGTATGTCACCCAAAGTATGCCATTTTAAATAACATCAAACAAATAATTAGTGTACTGTCATGTACTAAAAACTGAAAACTACAAAAAAAAGAACATACTATACACCAGGGGTTCTCAAACAGGGGTCCATGGACCCCTACCCTGGTGTAATTGCAAGGGGTCTGTGAAATAAAAAAGTGTAAAAACTGTATTCAGCACAAGGATTCCAGTAACTTTACAAATAATAGAGGGGGTGGAGGTCCCTGAGGACCACTCAAAAACTTTGCCCGCCTTGCCTCAAAATACACAGGGGTTCCAGTACCCAAAAAAGGTTGAGAACCACTGCTATACACACTACTGAACAAAAGAACCGAACATATGTTTGCAGGTTTCAATGGATCCAACAAATTGCTGGCAGATATTTTCCCTCTGGACGATCCTGCCTTTATGTACATTACAGACAACTACGCCGTTCAGTCTCTCTTGGTCCATGCTAGCCCGTAGCCAAGTCTTTAACCTGTGGAGTGCACTGAAACTCCTCTCAGCCTCACATGAAGGCACTGGCACCACAAACAATATTCTGATCAGCACCTCAACTTGGTCAACCAACACCACCTCCACTGGAAGCCTCCTGAGGACCTCTGCTGCCTCTCCACTGCTGCTACAGGGGTATTTGTTGCGAAAGAGAGGCAACTGCACTGAAAGATAATCTATGTTCAGCCCAGGGTACTGATCTAGAGACTCGTCCAACTCCCCCGTGAGAAGCGCTCTTTCCAACTTTTGCAGAACGTTTAGACTGTCCTGGTCAAAACGGCCGCCAAACTGAACCTCCATACCATCCAACACTTAAAAAATGCTGCCCTATAGTGATCCACTGCTTTGCCAGCAAAACATATTGAGTGTGTCTCAATGGATTTAATCAATGTTGTCGCTTTCTCATACAGTGGAAGGTAGCTTTTGTCATTTCTGCTGTTTACCACACGTGCTGGATAACTGGACACTGATTGGATTTAGCTGGTGTGCTGTTACAGTTACACAGTGGCGGTGGGTCTGGCTGTTTTGATGTGCTGTGAATTTTACAATGGCTTTTCTCCAGTTCCTAAATCCTGCACTAATGAAGGCAGCATCTGCTCTTTGGCCAAAAGATGGCTGGCATGAAAACCCTTGGCTACAGTAAAAACACAACACCATTTTATTGATGAATTGATTATAAGGTAGCCAGGGGAAATCGCGAAACCATCTCTCTTGAAATGTCAACACTCTGTTGGCAAGAGTTTGCAGTCCCCTAAATTGTGGATGTGGCTGCTATGGTTTTGTGCCATCACTGAGGTAACCAGACAATGCTGTGCCACTGTCCCCTATACTGGTGCTGCTGGCAACAAGGTTGACACCTGGTCCTGCCGTGGCTCTTTCCCTTTCACCACCCTCACTGACTCAGTCTCTCTCCTAGAAAATAATTAAGGTGTTTGCCGTACTCCTATCTACAGGTACCCAAAACTACACAATTCATCACAACAGCAATACCATTGCCTTAAACTGGTGACTGAACTAAGATTTAAGTTGAGAGTGGGGGTATCCATGGCATTTTCCAATTATGTCCCTATTTTACAAGTCTAAAAAAGAGAGAACCTTTCATAATGTTGCCAAACAAAGACTCAACAAACTTACCTGAGACTCCCTGTCCCTGCCCATCTGTCCCCAGCTCTGCTGTCTGTGTGCCATCTGTTGCCTGCTCTGCCAGTCTGTCCCTGCCCATCTGTCCCCAGCTCTGCTGTCTGTGTGCCATCTGTTCCCTGCTCTGCTCTCTGTGTTCCATCTGTTGCCTGCACTGCTGTCTGTGTGCCATCTGTTCCCAGCTCTGCTGTCTGTGTGCCATCTGTTCCCAGCTCTGCTGTCTGTGTGCCATCTGTTCCCAGCTCTGCTGTCTGTGTGCCATCTGTTCCCAGCTCTGCTGTCTGTGTGCCATCTGTTCCCAGCTCTGCTGTCTGTGTGCCATCTGTTGCCTGCTCTGCCAGTCTGTCTCCGCCCATCTGTTCCCAGCTTTGCTCTCTGTGTGCCATCTGTTCCCTGCTCTGCTGTCTGTGTGCCATCTGTTCCCAGCTCTGCTGTCTGTGTGCCATCTGTTCCCAGCTCTGCTGTCTGTGTGCCATCTGTTCCCAGCTTTGCTCTCTGTGTGCCATCTGTTTCCAGCTCTGCTGTCTGTGTGCCATCTGTTCCCAGCTCTGCTGTCTGTGTGCCATCTGTTCCCAGCTCTGCTGTCTGTGTGCCATCTGTCCCCAGCTCTGCTGTCTGTGTGCCATCTGTCCTCAGCTCTGCCAGTCTGTCTCTGCCCATCTGTTCCCAGCTTTGCTCTCTGTGTGCCATCTGTTCCCTGCTCTGCTGTCTGTGTGCCATCTGTTCCCAGCTCTGCTGTCTGTGTGCCATCTGTTCCCAGCTCTGCTGTCTGTGTGCCATCTGTCCCCAGCTCTGCTGTCTGTGTGCCATCTGTCCTCAGCTCTGCCAGTCTGTCCCTGCCCATCTGTTGCCTGCTCTGCCTAATGACATCATTGTGAAACCTTTCCATTAGTATTTCACTTATTTCTTATGAACATTTTATCAACTAGTCTTTGAGATATTAGGCTACTACCGTTCTTACTTTGCGTTTTGGTGTACTGAAAAATACTCTGATGTCCGTCTTTTATCTGCCATTTTTCTACCTGGCTGGCTACACACACACAAACACAGTGTGCAGGTTATTTACAGTAGGGGATGGACTTCTAACATCTATTATTTTCTATATGAGCTTCAGCTAGCAAATGTGAAACGGATTGCTGTGACAAGGGTTGACAGCTATATGAGTTCACCATTTGCTGCAACCTTTTGTAATTTTAATATAGTTTGATTTATATTTGCTTCCAACATTAGCTGAATTTGCAGAGCTAGCAAGCACAAATTCAGTTTCTGTGGTGTTTGCTATAATCTTTGCTATCGTCAGTTTACTCCAAGATCGGCACACATGTGCTTCAAAGTCCCCTACCAACAATTTAGCTTTTGCAAATAGACCATTAAATATATTTAAGACAATGGAAGAAGAGAGTGTAGTTCTGTTCAGTTTAAGGAAGCAAGGAAGGAAGCAAAATTATGTGGATATATTGAAGCAGCATCTCAAGACATCAGTCATGAATTTTAAGCTTGGTCGCAAATGGGTCTTCCAAATGGACAATGACCCAAAGCATACTTCTAAAGTTGTGGCAAAAGGGCTTAAGAACAACAAAGTCAAGATATTGGAGTGGCCATCAAAAAGCCCTGAGCTCAATCCCTAGAAAACTGGTGGGCAGAACTGAAAAAGTGTGTGTGAGCAAGGAGGCTTTACAAACCTGACTCAGTTACACCAGCTCTGTTAAGAGGAACGGGCCAAAATTCACCCAACTTATTGTGGGAAGCTTGTAGAAGGCTACCCAAAATGTTTGACCCAAGTTAAACAATTTAAAAGGCAATGCTACCAAATACTAATTGAGTGTATGTAAACTTTTGACCCACTGGGAATGTGATGAAAGTAATAAAAGCTGAAATAAATCATTCTACTATTATTCTGACATTTCACATTCTTAAAATAAAGTGGTGATCCTAACTGATCTAAGACAGGGAATTTTTACTCTGATTAAATGTCAGGAATTGTGAAAAACGGTGTTAACTTCCGACTTCAACTGTATCTCCAGGGGCGCAACTTTGGTTTAAGAATTGAGGGGAACATCATTTTTTTCATTATTTATTTATTTTTTATATCCAGTCAGATAAACAATCCAAACAGCCTACCCGACCACTCTGAGGCATCCACGTGGTCCTAAAGCACACCGTTGCCTCATTTTGTATCACATTCCAATGCTAAAACTGAGGGGGGGACAAAAATGCAATTTTAGAATGTGTGGGGGGTGGCATGTCCCCAGTGAAAGTTGCACCCCTGCATTTCTCTGGTATATGACATCAGCAGCATAAAATACATTTTTGGAATCAAAGTTGTGCTGTGCTCACATGAACAGGAAGGTGGCTCGGCGGTCCTTCTTGTGGTCAAGATTTGTCATAACTTTGTCATTAAAAGTCTTGCGTTCTCTGGATTTATGGTGCTTTCAAGACAACTGAGAACTAAAAAAAAAATAGGTTGAATCATGACGTCGGTGATCTTCAGGTTAGAGCTCTAGAAATAGACCCGAGTTCCTGAGTTGGACCTTTAAAAATGTATTTTCTCAGTCTGAGAGTTCTTGAATTCACTGAAGTCTGAGATTTCCCAGTTCTGACTTTCCAGTTGTTTTGAATGCGGCACAAGTCATGCTGGATTGAAAGCATGGCCAATGTATTGAAACTTCTCTGGCCCATGGTGTTGCGTGTGAATGTTTAACATTTTATCTTGTAAAAGAGACACTTAAATCTAGACTTGGATGACACACCTTCTCCACCGAATAGCAGGCAGGGGAAGCAAAATAGGGATTGCTTTGCAAGGCTTGCAGTTAGCCACTGATCCCTTCCAAACCACTCATTGTTGAATTTGTCATTTCCAACTTGTTCTGTAATGTTTATATCCAATGGCCGATGAGCACCAGTCTATAATTTCTCTTCATATGACAATGATTGAATATGATTTGCCAGTAGATTGTCTACGTGATTCACGATGATGACTGTTTGTCTAACTTGCTAGTGAAGATTTTGAAAGTATGATGTTGACATGATCAGTCCAATCAAAGCTATTGTAGATATTAAGTGATTGATGGATGGGCACTTCTAATGTAAATCTGTGGCAGCACCAAAGGGGGCTTCATTTTTCAAATTCTCCCTGTAGATTTTGCAGTGACATAGTGTCCCCATGAGTGACAGAACAATGAGCCAATCACGGCGCAAGAAAGCAAAAAGAGACCATGTTTGTTTGCGGCTTTATTAACTCAATATATACAGTTGAAGTCTGAAGTTTACATACACCTTAGTCAAATACATTTAAACTCAGGTTTTCACAATTTCTGACATTTTAATCCTAGTAAAAATTCCCTGTTTTAGGTCAGTTAGGATCATTAATATATTTTAAGAATGTGAAATGTTAGAATAATAGTAGTGATTTTATTTAAGCTTTTATTCCTTTCATCGCATTCCCAGTGGATCATAAGTTTATATACACTCAATTAGTATTTGGTAGCATTGCCTTTTAAATTGTTTAACTTGGGTCAAACATTTCGGGTAGCCTTCCACAAGCTTCCCACAATAAGTTGGGTGAATTGTGGCCCATTCCTCCTGACAGAGCTGGTGTAACTGAGTCAGGTTTGTAAGTCTCCTTGCTCTCACATGCTTTTTCAGTTCTGCCAACAAATTTTCTGTAGGATTGAGATCATTGCTTTGTGATGGCCACTCCATTACCTTGACTTTGTTGTCCTTAAGCCCCTTTGCCACAACATTGAAAGTATGCTTGGGGTCATTGTCCATTTGATTGACCCATTTGCAACCAAGCTTTAACTTCCTAACTGATGTCTTGAGATTTTACTTCAATATATCCACCAAATGTTCCTAACTCATGATACCATCTATTTTGTGAAGTGCACCAGTCCCTCCTGCAGCAAAGCACCCCCACAACATGATGATGCCACCCCCGTGCTTCACGGTTGGGATGGTGTTCTTCAACTTGCAAGCGTCCCCCTTTTCCCTCCAAACATAACGATGGTCATTATGGCCTAACTGTTCTATTTTTTGTTTCATCAGACCAGAGGACATTTCTCCAAAAAGTATGGTATTTGTCCCCATGTGCAGTTGCAAACCGTAGTCTGGCTTTTTTATGGCGTTTTTGGAGCAGTGGCTTCTTCCTTGCTGAGCGGTCTTTCAGGTCATGTCGATATAGGACTCGTTTTACTGTGGATATAGATACTTTTGTACCTGTTTCCTCCAGCATCTTCACAAGGTCCTTTGCTGTTGTTCTGGGATTGATTTGCACTTTTCGCACAAGTACGTTAATCTCTAGGAGACCGAACGCATCTCCTTCCTGAGCGGTATGACGGCTGCGTGGTCCCATGGTGATAATACTTGCGTACTATTGTTTGTACAGATGAACGGGGTACCTTCAGGCGTTTGGAAATTGCTCACAAAGATGAATCAGACTAGTGGAGGTCTACAAAAAAATTCTGAAGTCCTGGCTGATTTCCTTTGATTTTCCCATGATGTCAAGCAGAGGCACTGAGTTTGAAGGTATGCCTTGAAACACATCCACAGGTACACCTCCAATTGACTCAAATTATGTCAATTAGCCTATCAGAAGCTTCTAAAGCCATAACATCATTTTCTGGAATTTTCCAAGCTGTTTAAAGGCACAGTCAACTTAGTGTATGTAAACTTCTGACCCACTGGAATTGTGATACAGTGAAATAATCTGTCTGTAAACAATTGTTGGAAAATGACTTGTGTCATGCACAATGTAAATGTCCTAACTGACTTGCTAAAACTATAGTTTGTTAACATTACATTTGTGGAGTGGTTGAAAAACAAATTTTAATTACTCCAACCTAAGTCTATGTAAACTTCTGACTTCAACTGTATTCAGTACCAGTCAAAAGTTTGGACACACCTACTCATTCCAGGGTTTTTCTTTATTTTTACTATTTTCTACATTTTAGAATAATAGTGAAGACATCAAACTGTTTAACAGATATGGAATCATGTAATAACCAAAAAAGTGTTAAACAAATAATAATAAATCTTCAAAGTAGCCACCCTTTGCCTTGATGCGTACTCTTGGCATTCTCTCAACCAGATTCACATGGAATGCTTTTCTAATTGTTTTAAAGGATTTCCCACATATGTTGAGTACTTGTTGGCTGCTTTTCCTCCACTCTGCAGTCCAACTCATCCCAAACCATCTCAATTGGGTTGAGGTTGGGTGATTGTGGAATCCAGGTCATCTGCTGCAGCACTTGGTCAAATTGCCCTTACACAGCCTGGAGTTGTGATGGGTCATTGTCCTGTTGACAAACAAATGATAGTCAGTCCCACTAAGAGCAAACCAGATGGGATGGTGTATCGCTGCAGAATGCTGTGGTAGCCATGCTGTTTAAGTGTGCCTTGAAGTCTGCCCCACCTACACTGAATGACGAGTTGACACTGTATATAGTGTTTATTTATAGACATTGGCGTAAAACAAGCATGTATTTTGGGTTCTGATGGGGTACGACAGTTGAACTAAGCTCATGAGGAGATTGTATCTACATTCAAGAAACAATAATCTGATATATTGAATCTATATTCTATTATTGTAGCTATATTATATATATATATATATTGATTCTTGAATATATCATACATTCTTTGTATACAAAATTTGATGTAGCAACTGCTGAATATGGATAATAATGCCTCATATTTTGGTGGTGTTTTTAATGTTAATGTCATTGCCCCTTGTTAGGTTCTAATTCTCAGAGTAAATAACTCAACGGACACTATGAAATCTTAACTAAGTTTAATTCTTCCCAGAGAGTCAATACAGCTGCTTTAGACAAAAGCATTTTCACACAAGCACTGATATTGAACCATTTCTCCTAGGCTGAGTCTTCTCCTACCCATCTGAACAAACATTATCTTGACTGCTTGGCAGGTAACGAGGTGATACACTTTATATTTTATTTCTCCCTTAACGTGACCTGACCTGATCTTGACCCCCCCCCCTTCATCACTAATCCATGGCTCTCTCCACTTATCAATGCTTGCCACATGTGATCGCATTCCCTGATCCATTTCCCTCTCTCCTTCAGTGACATGAATAAGTATATTTCATATTCTCAGAACCAACACGCTACATTTACAACTATTATTAATTACTTCACCAGTAAGGATGTTAAGCACATTTTGTTGAGTATTATAATAGTGGTCTTCTTCATACACTTACAGGAAATTGTACTTGTTTCATTAGTCCATTATTGATATAGTACCAAAATGTTTTGCATGTCAGGAATCAAGTTTTCAAGATTTTATATATATATATATATATATATATACGCTGTATATATAATAATTTGTTCTTAACTGACTTATATGGGGTAGGCAAGTCAGTTAAGAACTAATTCTTATTTACAATGACGGCCTACCCCGGCCGAACCTGGACGATGCTGGGCCAATTGTGCACCACCCTTTGGGACTCCCAATCACAGCCGGAAGTGATGCAGCCTGGATTTGAACCAGGGACTACAGTGATGCCTCTTGCATTGCATTGACATGCAGTAACTTAGACCGCTGTGACACTTGGGAGCCCCAACACAACTTTCGAAATACAGCTGTATGATGCATTTAGCATAATATGATGCCAAATCAAACTTTATTTGCCACATGTGCTGAATACAACAAGTGTAGACTTTACCGTGAAATGCTTACCTACAAGCCCTTAACCAGTTCAAGAAGAAGAAAATATTTACCAAGTAGGCTAAAATAGAAAAGTAATAATAAAAAGTAACACAATAAGAATAACGAGGCTATATTTACAGGGGGCACCGGTACCTAGTCAGTGTGCAGGGGTACAGGCTAGTTGAGGTAATCTGTACATGTAGGTGGGGGCAAAGTGACTATGCATAGGTAACAAACAAACAGCAAGTAGCAGCAGTATACAAGATGTACATTTTCCGGTGGACATTTTTATGAATTGTTCAGCAGTCTAATGGCTTGGGTTAGAAGCTGTTGAGGAGCCTTTTGGTCCTAGACTTGACGGTCCGGTAACGCTTGCCGTGCGGAAGCAGATAAAACAGTCTATAACTTGGGTGACTGGAGTCTCTGACAATTGTATGGGCTTTCCTCTGACACCGCCTATTATATAGGTCCTGGATGGCAAGAAGCTTGGCCCCAGTGATGTACTGATGTACTGGGCCGTTCGCACAACCCTCTGTAGCGCCTAATGGTCAGATGCCGAGCAGTTTTGAGAATCTGGGGGCCCATGACAAATCTTTTCAGTCTCCTGAGGGGGGAAAAGGTTTTGTCGTGCCCTCTTCACGACCGATATATTATTTTTCAATGCCAATACTGATACCAATTATTGGAGGACCAAAAAAAGCTGATGCCGATTTAAATGTTTTATATTTTTTTGTTGTAATAATGACAATTACAACAATACTGAATGAACAGTAACTTCATATAAAATCAATTTAGCCTCAAATAAATAATGAAACATGTTCAATTTGGTTTAAATAAGTGTTGGAGAAGTGTTGGAGAAGAAAGTAAAAATGCAATATGTGCCATGTAAGAAAGCTAACGTTTAAGTTCCTTGCTCAGAACATGAGAACATATGAAAGTATGTAGTTCCTTTTAACATGAGTCTTCAATATTCCCAGGTAAGAAGTTTTACGTTGTAGTTATTATAGGAATTATAGGACATTTTCTCTCAATACCATTTGTATTTCATATACCTTTGACTATTGGATGTTCTTATAGGCACTTTAGTATTGCCAGTGTAACAGTATAGCTTCCGTCCCTCTCCTCGCCCCTACCTGGGCTCGAACCAGGAACACATCAACAACTGCCACCCTCGAAGCAGCGTTACCCATGCAGAGCAAGTGGAACAACCACTCCAAGGCTAAGAGCGAGTGACGTTTGAAACGCTATTAGCGCGCACCCCACTAACTAGCTAGCCATTCACATCAGTTACACCAGCCTAATCTCGGGAGTTGATGGGCTTGAAGTCATAAACAGCGCAATACTTGAAGCACAGCAAAGGGCTGCTGGCAAAACGCACAAAAGTGCTGTTTGAATGAATGCTTACGAGCCTGCTGGTGCCTACCATCTATCAAATCATAGACTTAATTATAACATAATAACACACAGAAATACGAGCCTTCGGTCATTAATATGGTCGAATCCGGAAACGATCATCTCAAAAACAAGACGTTTATTCTTTCAGTGAAATACGGAACCGTTCTGTATTTTATCTAACGGGTGGCATCCATCAGTCTAAATATTCCTGTTACATTGCACAACCTTGTTATGTCATAATAAATTCTGGCAAATTAGGTGGCCCAAACTGTTGCATATACCCTGACTCTGCGTGCAATGAAGGCAAGAGAAGTGACACAATTTCACCTGGTTAATATTGCCTGCTAACCTGGATTTCTTTTAGCCAAATATGCAGGTTTAAAAATATATACTTCTGTGTAAGAAAGGCATTGATGTTTATGGTTAGGTACACATTGGAGCAAGGACAGTCCTTTTTCGCGAATATGCATCGTATCAATTATATGCAACGCAGGACACGCTAGATAAACTAGTAATATGATCAACCATGTGTAGTTGACTAGTGATTATGATTGATTGTTTTGTATAAGACAAGCTTAATGCTAGCTAGCAACTTACCTTGGCTTCTTATTGCATTCGCGTAACAGGCAGTCTCCTCGTAGGGTGCAATGTAATCAGGTGGTTAGAGCGTTGGACTAGTTAATGTCGTGGATAATTGTTTCAAAATATAACACTTACAACAACTTGTGAATTCAATATAGGCTTTTAATACAAACATATCAGAAGCCTAGATGGTCCGCGGAACACACACCTTTCCAGAGCACTGACTCTGTATTTAAACATAGTCATAAATACAACATATGAGTCCATTCCACATGCAAATGAAGTTACTTCCCTCAAGTCCATCTGCCACCATTATCTTTCAATCTGTGCTTCCTGCTTGTTCATGCCCAATAACGCCCATATCTGCTTTTAGTTAAGTTATAATGGTGGCAGGACCTCTTAATGTCCCAAAAATAATACATGCCCATCTTACCCTTATGTTTAGCTTGGTGTGTTCTTTGGTATGTCTGTCCTTATTAGGACTCTTAGACTATGTGTCTCTTTTAACATTCCTTCAGCATCTTCATGTCCTAAAAATAATATAAAATAAAAATATAAAATAATATGTACTATGTCCATAGTCCATCAGTTGGTCATTTGGCTGACCCCCTCCTTTGTGTGTCCCTCTGATCTCGGTATGTCCAGCTGTCTTATGCACTCATGGCCTTGCTTTGGTTTCCTGTCCTCTACAATAGACAATGCATTTTACCCTAAACATTTATGCATTTTATGGCTTTGGCCATTATGTCTGTTATTTCTTGGTTTCCTGTTTTTACCAGAATGGCAAATGCACTCTTAAGTGTGTCCTCTTCCTCTTGTGGTCTAATGTACACCTTTGCTCTACAGTATTATGTTTGTCCCTATATGTACCGCTCCCACATTAACTGTAAGGTTGCAAGATTGAATCCCCGAGCTGACAAGATAAAAATATGTTGTTCTGCCCCTGAACAAGGCAGTTAACGTACTGTTACTAGGCTGTCATTGAAAATAAGAATGTGTTCTTTAACTGACTTGCCTAGTTAAATAAAGATTAAATAAAGGTGTAAAAAAAAAAATTGGGGCCAAATCGGCGTCCAAAAATACAGATTTCCGATTGTTATAACTTTAAATCGGCCCTAATTAATTGGCCATTCCGATTAATCGATCGACCTTTGTTGGTGATGTGGACACCAAGGAACGTGAAACTCTCGACCCGTTCCTCTACAGCCCCTGTTTGGCCCACCTGTTCCTGTAGTCCACAATCAGCTCCTTTGTCTTGCTCACATTGAGGGAGAGGTTGTTGTCCTAGCACCACACTGCCAGTTGTCTGACCTCTTCCCTATAGGCCGTCTCATCGTTGTCGGTGATCAGGCCTAACACTGTTGTGTCATCAGCAAACTTAATGATGGTGTTGGAGTTGTTTGGCCACGCAGTCGTGGGTGAACAACGACTACAGGTGGGGTTAAGTACACACCCCTGAGGGGCCCCAGTATTAAGGATCAGCGTGGCAGACATATTGTTACCTACTCTTACCACCAGCAGTGGGCGGCCGTCAGGAAGTCCAGGATCCAGTTGCAGAGGGAGGTGTTTAGTCCCAGAGTTCTTAGCTTAGTGATGAGCTTCATGGGCACTATGGTGTTGAATTCTGAGTAGTAGTCGATGAAAACATTCTCACATAGTTGTTCCTTTTGTCCAGGTGAGAAAGGGTGGTGTGGATTGCATCATCTGTGGATTTGTTGGGGCGGTATGTGAATTGGAGTGGGTCTAGGGTGTCCAGGAGGATGCTGTTGATGTGAGCCATGACCAGCCTTTCAAAGCACTTCATGGCTACTGACGTGAGTGCCACGGGGCTGTAATCATTCAGGCAGGTTACCTTTGCTTGCTTGGGCACAGGGACTATGGTGGTCTACTTGAAATATGTTGGTATTACAGACTCGATCGGGGAGAGGTTGAAAATGTCAGTGAAGACACTTGACAGTTGGTCCGCGCATGCTTTGAGTACACGTCCTGATAATCCGTCTGGCCCCGCGGCTTTGTGAATGTTAACCTGTTTAAAAGTTTTTTCACATTGGATACGGAGAGCGTTATCACACAGTCATCCAGAACAGCTGGTGCTCTCGTGGATGCTTCAGTGTTGCTTGCCTCGAAGCAAGCATAAAAGGCATTTGGCTCGTCTGGTAGGCTCGTGTCACTGGGCAGCTCGCGTCTGGGTTTCCCTTTGTAGTCCATAATAGTTTTCAAGCCCTGCCACGTCCGGCGAGCGTCAGAGCAGGTATAGTAGGATTCAATCTTCATTCTGTATTGACGCTTTGCTTGTTTGATGGTTCGTCTGAGGACATAGTGGGATTTTTTATGTGTCTGGATTATTCTCCCGCTCCTCTAGCCTTTAGCTCGATGCGGATGTTGCTGTAATCAATGGTTGGGATATGTGGTTGGGATATGTACGTACAGTCACTGTGGGGACGATGTCATCGACGCACTTATTGATGAAGCCAATGACTGATGTGGTGTATTCCTCAATGCCATTGGGTGAATCCCGGAACATATTCCAGTCTGTGCTAGCAAAACAGTCCTGTGGTGTAGCATCCGCATCTGACCATTTCAGTATTGATCGAGTCATTGGTACTTCCTGCTTTAATTTTTTGCTTGTAAGCAGGAATCAGGAGGATATAATGGTGGTCAGATTTTCCAAATGGAGTGCGGGGGAGTGCTTTGTATGCATCTCTGTGTGTGGAGTAAAGGTGGTCTAGGATTTTTTTCCCCCTGGTTGTACATGTGACATGCTGGTAAAACTTTGGTAAAACTGATTTAAGTTTCCCTGCATTAAAGTCCCCGGCCACTAGGAGCGCCGCTTCTGTGTGAGCATTTTCTTCTTTGCATATGGCCTTTATAGAGTTTGTTGAGAGCGGTCTTAGTGCCAGCTTCGCTTTGTTGTGGTAAATAGACGGCTACGAATAATATAGATGAGAACTCTCTTGGTAGAAAGTGTGGTCGACAACTTATCATAAGGTGCTCTACCTCAGACGAGCTATACCTCGAGACTTCTTTAATATTAGACATCGCACACCAGCTGTTATTGACAAAAACACTCACACCTCCACCCCTCGTCTTACCAGACGTCACGTCTCTGTTCTGCCGGTGCATGGAAAATCCCGCCAGCTCTATATTGTCAGTTTCTTCGTTCAGCCACGTCTTGATGAAACATAGGATGTTACAGTTTTTAATGTCCCGTTGGTAGGATAGTCTTAATAATAGGTCATCAATGTTATTTTCTAACGATTGCACTTTAGCAAGGAGAATGGAAGGCATTGGGAGTTTACTCGCTCGCCTCCGGCTTCTTAGAAGGGTCCCCGAGCTGCGTTCCCTTTTCCGGCGTCTTTTCTTCACGCAAAAGGCGTGGATCTGGGCCTGTTCCAGTTAAAGCAGGATATCCTTCTCGTCGGACTCGTTAAAGGAAAACGTTTCTTCCAGTACTTGGTTATTTTCGGTCATATTAGACGGTGGTAGCAGCAACATTATGTACACAATAAGTTTTAAAAAATAAGTTCCACAAAACGCCCCAAAAAATTACAAAATTGTACAATTGGTTGGGAGAATGTAAAACATCAGCCATGTTCTTCGGCTCCATCTTGTCATTTATGTAAAAAAATATGCATCCTACTGGCTGCATGGCATGGTGGAACAATATGATGGAATATGCAGAATGGTTGGCCTGTCAGTCTCAAGGTTCTCCTCTCCAGAGCTGATGGCCTTTACCTACCTTAGACAGGAAACACAGTTTCTCCTCTACATCCTAACCCCCTGTGACTCCACACCACTGGATTACCTCATCCCTCATCAGTCAGTCCCTCTCACGGGTCCAATCTGTGTTTCCTGCTTATGACTACTAATGTTATTGTCTTCTAAATGTTTTTATTTACTGTAACACCAGTGTTACACTAGTGTATACATCCTGATGTTATACTAGGGAAATTGTGTTTCCATAGTTAGGGCTGAGAGTGAGTACTTCAACAAGAATCAACAACCTCTACATAATTAAGACAGTTGCTTTGTGAGAAGGTGTTCACCTTCGAAGGTGTACACCCATGTTCTCATTTAGCCATTGTTATGTAAATGCTGGCTGGAAAGTACCAGTGGCCTAACCTTGACTCTAAGTCGGAGCAGGTTCACTGGAGGCATGGCCCAGCGAGACACGGGTGCCATCTTGTGTAGACGGATAGAGAAAAGTCATAGCCTTTTGGGTAAAACACTGGGGTAAAACCTTAATGGAAATGCGCCGTCATGTCCTTTTTTCAGGCCTATCGCCAGGCTATCAGACTGTTGAGCAGCCATCACTAACCGTCTACCAAGTGATGCTCACTCACACAAAACACACACGCTATCAAACACACACTAACACACACACACACAACCAATGCTGTTGTCCCATTTTATAGATACATTAAACCACTGGACACTTCCCGTTTCACCTTGTGTATTTAAATACTGGTATTCTTGATAAGAGAATTATGTTTTCCAGATACATAACCCAATTTAATTATATTACTCTGTCTGCAGACCAGAATGTGTAAGATCCTGGTCGAATGAAACAGACGGAGGCCCAGCTAAATAGTCAAAAAGGTTTATTCACGGGAACGTTCCAAAGTCAAGAATACAAAATAATTCATTTTATACTGACTTCTCACGCCCACACATACACACAAACATACGCACACACATACACACAAACATACGCACACACATGTCCTGCTACGCACACACTGTCTGTCTCACTACCCAGCCGACAGAGATGGTGACTTTGTCCTTGAGACGTACTCCCCGTTCTCTCCCAAATCTCTAGTCAGGTCGGCACCGAGCTCAGACAGTCTGTGTTTAAAATACCATAAAGACATATTGTTTTACCCTAATTCTGACTAGGACTACACATTTATTGATTATGATTTTATACGTTCTAATCAATTCCATACAATTATATGTTTCAGGGCGGAATATTCTAATCATTCAATTAACAGGCAATTCTCACCTATCAATTCTTGATATGGCTCATTCTAACATCTCTACCACTTTACATCACATTTTAGTTACACTGTTTATACTGTTAGGTTCTGAACAAAGAGACTAAAAACTCAAACGGAAGACTAGAAAAAGCTCAAAGCAAGTTTAATCACCCACTGGGTCAAACAGCTGCAAAAGACAAGGTATGATTACACAAGCGCAAGTATTTATACCCTCCTACTAGGCGGAGTCAACTCCTTGCACATCTAGACAGCCAATACATCTCTGTTGCTAGTCAGGAACTTAATTGGTTCTTCTCCCTGGTGTCGTCATGGCCCTGCCTGATGCTAGAACCTTTGTGGGCGTGGAAGGATATGTGTGTGGGGAAAAGACTGTTTCTTCTCACTTCATCTGTTTACTTGACCTCAGGACAGGGAGGAGCGAGCAATTCGGCCCATCTTTATCAGTGACTAAAACCAGATTGTTTTCCTTTGCCGTTCTCCTTAGGAGCGTTGAAATTCAACAATAGTTTACATTCTGTAACAAATGTTATCTGCACTCATCTCGCTCATTAATGTTCCATACACCATGTTCATATTACCCCCTTCATTGACCCCAACCTTCCATATACATCCAAAGTAATCAATGAGATATGGTAACATCAAGAAGAATATTTTAAGCTAGAATCAAACAATACACACTTATTTATATGCTGGGGTAGCAGGTATTCAAGATTGTTGGGCCTGTAACTGAAAGGTCGCTGGTTTGAATCACCGAGCCAACTGGGTGAAAAAATCTGTCCCTTGAGCAAGGCAGTTAACCCTAATTTCTGTTAACCCTAAGTCTCTCTGGATAAAAGGCAAATATAATGTATTCTTGCCATAGCTCACTGTAATATTGAATTCTTATTATATCTTATAACAATCTAAACTGTGTACGTGACCAATAAACTTTGATTAGAATGTATTATTTTTCCCTGTGCAGCCCAGAGGGTTATACTACAAAGCAGGAAAAAAGGAGTTAGACGGCTAACTTGCCTAAATATTATTTAACTTTATGTTTTAGAAAGCTACGCTTCAAATGGGCATGGTCGACAAACGAAAACCCATATCTAAGTTTAGCTTCTTTTTTTTCTTCTTTTATGAACCAGAAAATCAATAGTTGTATCTGGTTGCTTATTGACGTTAGCTGGCTTAATTAATCGTAACTGTAGTATTCCACTCTGGTCCAACCTGAGATTGGGCTCCCTAGTGGCGGAGTGGTCTAAGACACTGCATCTCAGTGCAAGAGGCATCACTGCAGTACCTGGTTCGAGTCCGGGCTGCATCACATCCGGCCATTTATAAGACGACGCACAATTGGCCCAGTGTCATCCGGATTTGGCCGGGGTAGACTCTCATTGTAAATAAGAGTTTGTCCCTAACTGACTTGCCTAGTTAAATAAAGGTCAAATAAAAAAAAAAGCCAGTAGCTTAAAACCTGGTGTGACTTGAGGGAAGTTGTCTACATAGCTAGGAATGAAGCCTCTGTTGTTATGGTAACTGTTTAACATTCAGGTTGCATCTCTGCATCACCTCAAGGTTGGAGACAGTTGTTGTGTGGTCACAGGTTTAATCCTGAGAAAGGATTGGATATCAACAATGCCATATTATACACCAAATAGATGTGGAGGTTCAACTTGACCTGAGGTGGAACTCTCCTCCTGCCCAGGCTGCTATTTGTGGGGCACAGGCTCCTCCTATATGAGTGTGTACAATGTTGATGGTGTCCGTTTGTTGTGAATTGTGCGCAGCTCTCTAAAATTCAACCCATAATGTCTGAACCTAGACATGTTTCAGAGATGCAGTGTATGTTAGAAAAATCAACAGGTTGGATAACCATAACCATTGTTTCTCTCTTTTTTTTCTTTCTCTAGAATTAAACTCTTCAATTCAACTTTTGAGGATGGTGTTCTGGGACAGATAGAGCTGACACAACATGTATAACGCTTGTGAAAATGCCAGATCAAGAGAATGGAGTGACGGTGACGGATACAGCTGCCATAGTATGGCTCACTGGGAAAGTGATCCCCCAGCTGGAGAAAGACAGTACCTCACCCAACAGGAAAGGGAACACCAGTGGCTGAACCATGAGGATTCTGTGCAGGCCCACTACAACTCCCATCAACAAAACTCTCAGATGGACTTCCGTGGACATCGGACACAAGAGACCCAGCCACCGCCTCTGTATCATCAGGACCATCGCAGAAGTCAGAACATAAGGGATAGGCCCAATCTCTATGGACCCTTGAGAGAACAGGCTCCTCCTAATGTAACCTTACACTGCAGTGGAGACATAACAGAAATGTGGGCTAGCCATGAACCCCAATTCCCCAGCAATGACTTTTTACCCCCACTCAATGTCGAAAGAGGGCATGAGGATATTTTCCATCACCATAACACCGACCAGGATTATCTGGTTGGTCGTGGAGTGAATCATAACAATCTCCATTACTTGGAAAGCAAATGGCAGATGTTCGATCCCACCCATTCCAATGGACATGCTAGAGGACATTGCCATGTACATTCAAGGGGACATTCTACTGAATGCTCAAGGGGACGTTCTAGGGGTGGTTCCCGTGGAAATTCTAGGGGTGGTTCTAGTATATGTTCTTGGGGTGGTTCCAGGGGTCGGTCTAGTGGACGTTCTCGGGGTGGTTCCAGGGGTCGGTCTAGTGGACGTTCGAGGGGTGGGTCTAGTGGACGTTCTAGGGCCCATTCCAAATCAGCCAGCCATGGTATACTAGGACCTAGTGTTCGTTCCCAAGCTATAACACAAAAAACAGATACTCTTCCTGGCAATGTTGCACTGGTTTCTCACACCCAGACCTCTGCCACCACTGACCAGCAATATGCTCCCTCTCCTCCCAAACCTCTCACTGAGACACTTCAGGAAAAACCTCCTCATAAACATAAGATCTCACTCAATGAAATACAGGACTGGCTCCACAGTGTTTTAAGATCTAAAAATGGACCCGTAAATGGGAACAACTCCACACAAGACCCCTCCCAGGCACAACAATTCAGCACAGAGAAGATGGATATTTTACAAGCAGGCAAAAGGCACCTACATAGTAACACCAAAGACAACCAGGTGAGGCCCCCTGAGAGGTTTAGTCCTGAGGACTCCACTATACGGCTAGAGATTAAGTCCACCCCCAGGTGCATGACCCTGACGGCAGTCGCCACCACTCCGCCCCCTGTGGCTATTGTTCCTCCAATGGGTCCACAGCAGTCCCCAGAGCCAATGGAGACAGAGAATACAGGCAATGAGCTGCCATTTAAGATTTTACGGGCCTGGTCCATCAACGAACAACAAGTGGAAAGCCTGTGGGAAAGAGATAAAGATGATGCAAGTTCTCTATCTGTCCTAAATGAGCCGGTTCAAGTTGAGAGTTTTATGGAGTATGATAAGCCTGTAGATGCATCTGCAACAAGTTCACTGGCATCTACTGGAGAGGACAATGATGAGGTCCTTCAGGTCATCACACAAATGGACAAGAGTTCACCTTCACCATTTGTCCACACCATCCCTCAGGCAACTGATATTGTACGCACCGGAGGTACCCAGACAACCGTGGAAGTTAGCTCCAACGGCGCAGATGAGAGATCTCTTGTTTTGTCCACAATTGCTGAAGTTCAGTTCAAGTTACGTACGCTGCAGCAACTGGTTAGTTATCGGGAGAAGGCAGCAACAATCACAGAGGCAAAGGATGGTTGTCTAGAAGCCATATTGGAGCAGTATTGGGGCGGGGAAACCTCTAACCTGGTAGAAGCTTTAAAAGATAAAAGAGATAAGGAAATCATGCGAGATGTGTCTGCCTGGGCCGCAGAGGATGAGGAAGCAGTGGTTCTCTTTGCAGTCAGTGGTATATCACTGGGGGAAGTGGTCGAGAAGTTTCCCATTCAAGCGCATGTTGACAGCTCTTCCCAAGTGGGTTACAGGTCATCCTGGTTAAATGTCAACGAGAAGCTGAATGACATTGACAAAGAATCTGGAAGAGCTTGGTCTCTCTGGTTCATACCAGATAAAGCAGAGGAGAGTTCCAAAGTTGTTGGGGGAGTCAAAATGGATGACACCTTCCACAGCAAGGTGGAGACTGTGGAATTTCCTGCACGACAACCCGTTGAAGCAACAGGCTCAGACCTCACAACAAACATAGACCTCATGATGGTTGCAGACTCCTCAACAGACACAGACCTTCCAACAGATGCAGACTCAGAGACCGAACCCCTTTCCCCAATGATTTTGACCGTCCTCACACCAGAGAATGCTGTGAAACTGCTTGCTGAAACAGAGGCACCAGGCGCAGACCTCACAACAGACTCAAACTGCCCAACAAATGTCGACCTCACAACCGACTCGGACACAGACCCCCTTTCCCCAATGCATTTGACCGTCCTGACATCTGAGGATGCCATGAGACTGTTTTGCCAGATCGAAAATGGCTCTGACCTCCAACTCGGGTCCCATGAACCATGCTCTGAAGACAAAGACAAGACAAAGCAACCAGAGAATATAGAAAGTGGCAGCTTAGATATGTCCTGCTACTGTCCTTGTATTATTGAAACTGACAATGGGTTTGAAAGTGGCCTATGCACCAGTTGTCAGAGGGAGAAAGAACTGCAGCAAAGTACAAGATGCTTAACAATCGCTCAATGCTTTACCCTGTTAGATACAAGCGACAATTCAGATCAGGAGACAGAAGAGGTCCCTAAGGACTCTGGGGGGAAGGCGACTGTGGACAATCAATGCAGGGACAAGAAGCAGATACAATCAACTGAAGAAGAGGGTGATGACAATCAATCCTGTGAAAATAAGACAGAGGGAGAAATGCAGCAATGCACAGGTGTCATACCGATCACTGACTTTTTTTTCTGGTCAGATACAATTGAGGATTCAGATCAGGAGACAGAGGAGAACCCTAATGAACAACATGCTCAGATTGAGGCTCATGCTTCTAATGTTAAAAGGACAGAGCCTGAAACTGATGCCAAAGCACGCTGTGAGTCAGCTCAAGGACATACTACCCAAAGCAAAGTCAGTCCTGGTTCTGAGGATAGGGAAATACCGCAAGAGAAGGACCAAGACTGTAGGACAAGTACATTACCAATTCACAGGTTTGAAAACCACGCTAAGTTAAGAGCTAACATCATAGCAGACAAGTGGTGTTCACCTGTAGAGGACTGTGGTTCACCTGCAGAGAAGTATGACAAAGTTGCTGACTTTGTCACTCAATACAAAACCAATACCATAACAAAACTCAATACAAAACCAAAAAAGAAAAAAGTTAAAGAAAAAATGGAAAAGGAGGAAACCCTCCATCCAACATCATCTGACAGACAAAAGCCTGAGAAATGCCATGGGAGAGCAGAGAGGGGACAGTCACCATCCCAACCCCCTAAGAGCTCTGGGGTGAAGGCCACTTTGAATAATCAACGCAGGGACAAGAAGCCACATGCGTCACACAAGAGGAGACATTTGACTGAGAGCGATGAAAGTCGATGCAAAGACAAGAGGAGGGGATCATCAACTGAGAAAGAGCGTGAGGGCAGTCAATCCAGGGACAATAAGCCACCGAAGAGGAGACATTCAACTGAGAAAGAGGGTGAGGACAATCAAAGTAGAGACAAGAAGGGGAGACTTTCAATGGAAAAACTGGGTGAGGGCAGTCAATCTAGGTACAAGACGTCACAGAAGAGGAGAAATTCAACTAAAACTGAAAGCAGGAACTCCAAAGAGTTACAGTGCCAGTTGGTGGAAAGCGAGAACGACAGAGGCAGTAAGAACTCACTGCCGTGCCCTGGGGTGAAAACCCTCCATGTGCTGGGATCCTCATCTACCACTGTTCCTCTCAAACTCTCCCTAAACATCCGCAAAAAGCCTTCCACAAATGGCTCACCCTCAACACATACTGAGGAAGTCCCCAAAAGGCCAAAGACTGAAACCCTATACAAAACTAGCAGACACCACTCCCCTGCAATGTCAGTGTCTCCTGTTGTCAAAGAGAGGCAGAGGAACGGTGTGAAACACAAGCAAACAATTAAACCCCTAAAAGTCAGATTGAAAAAGCTGTCCTTACCCAAACATCTTGTCAGGAAAGGTTGCCCACCAAGGCAGAAGAGGGTGGAGGATAGAGGAGACCCTCTGAGTTTAGGGGTAATGGTCTCTAAGAATCCTGACTCGTGCAAGAAACTAAAACGTAAGGCAGATGGCGACTTGACATCCCAACAGATGTCAAATATTCCGAAGGTGTTGAATAGGAATGAGACAGGAAAGTTGTCAAAAAGCGAGCGTGAGCGCGACTCGCTGCCCCACAAGCCAAAGCTGCCAAGGATTCTGAAGCTTCTAAGAACTCCGGAGGTTTCAAAGGATGGGAATGAGAGAGAGAACAGAGAAGAGACATCTCCCAGTGCTTCACCTGAATCACAAATGATGAACAAACCTGCAAGAGTGGCACACAAGCCCAAAAATTGTATCAAGCCTGCCAGTCCCAATGGTTATAGCCCAGGTAGTCATGCTTGCTCTAATCCGGCTAGGATATCACAGCAACATGGCAATGGACATTGTGGGGCAAAAGTTACTGCGAGGCAGCAGGTGTTCTCAGATTGGGAGAGCAGCTTTGTCCCGACTCCAACCCCCCGGACTCGTAGACGATCAGGGTGTCCTCCAGAGGAAGTGGAAGGTCCACAGGCCAGTCCCAGGTGCAGCTCGGAGACCAGGATCATTCGACCCATTCTAAAACGTGTCGATGCTCCGCCAAAACCCAAGCGGAATGTCAGCTTTCCTTTGAATCCAATGTACGTGCACTACTTCAATCCCCGTGAATATGAAAATCACGTAATGTTCAACAGGTCTTACACAGATCCGGAAGATGCACAGCCTTCTGACGATGAAGAGGAAGATGCTTCTGTGAACTGCCAGAATCTGAAGGAACAGTCCCCTCTTAGGGAAGAGAAGCGGCGAGATCTAGGGGAGCTGAAGCCTGGACCAAGCGCTGCATGTGAAAAGAGCTTCAAGAGGAAGCGGGAAATGCAGGAGCCTGCTGCCATTTTGATGAAGAAGAGCATTGTTCAGGCAAAGCATTTGACAAAGTCTCTCCATCATGAACCTCCAAAAGACTCCAGACACTCGGGTAAGGACACCAATCACAAGCCACTGGCAAAAGAAAATGGCATGTATTCCCTCAAAGTGTAATATGTATAGCTAGCATTGGAATTAAAAACAACCACACAGAATAACACACTACAAGTCAATATTTAGATGCATTTGATTGGATTTCCAGTTATTGACAAGTTCTTCTGGTTACAGCAAGAAAAACTGGAGTTGGTTACAAGTGGTCAGAGAAGCAGAGGAAGAGGCCAAATGAAATTGAAGGTACGTCGCAGGCTATGCCAGCCTCACGTGGTAGGCTACTTTTACAATTGCACCAATGATTATGTATTTTTACTTTTAGAAAAGTGTCAGACGTAGACCGTTTTCATGTTGTGTTCGGATTGGGAATCATCTAGATGAAAGGGTATTATGTTATTTATAGGAGCTGGGTAGTGAACTCAAATGTATTATGCAATTGTACACAGGCCTGTGAGCCTGGTTCAATATGACCTAAGTAAAATTGGGAGTTAAAGTGATAAGGGTGGACAGACAGGTGTATTTTGAAACTCTCACAGAATGGGACTTAATTCATTACCATATGTAATTGATAAGGGTAATTCCATTTTATTTCAATCACATTTTGACTTGAACAGAACTTCCCGTACATATTTGCCTATGGTAGAAGATGTGAGAAAGTGACTTTTTGGACCAAAAAAAAAAAAGTTGACGATTTTGCATACCCTACCGTACATCCATGTCTTCATCACTGGAAAGGTAAACGGTTGAGTTTGATATAATTTTAAAAGCTTCCAAAAACGTATTGGCAAGAGTATGCTGTGTCTCAACCGATGGTGCTCACAACATATTCACCTCAGATTATGCAAATTAGGGTTTAAGATACAGTGGAGAGAAAAAAACAAGAGTTTACATTTTTTTGATAATTGATGTTAAAAGTAAAACAAATAATAAAGAGTTTAAAGTTTTTGCATACACTGAATGGGATATGCAAAATCAGTCAACATTGAGCACTTTTGTCTCCTAAATGTTTTGGCATTTGGGTCAAAAAAGCCACTTTTCTGACCACTTCTACCATGGGCAAATATGTATGGCAAGTTTCATTCAAATCAAAAGGGGTACAGTCAAAAAGTGATTGTAATCAAATGGTTCCGACCCATAAAGTATAGAATGACCTTGGGGAAAAGGTTGATGTACTTGTTCAGAGTGTACAAAACCTTTATTAGAAATCAGCCTCATCGACGAGAACGTCAATACCAACTTGTTGGGTAACTGAAACCCATGTAAGGTTGACTGGGTTGGAATATGTTCTAGCCACGTTTAAAGTATATGCTGAGGCAGTGTTCCCAGGATCCTGTGTACATTGAATAGACTTTTGAACTGAAAAGTTGCCTTACTGATCCTTCATCTTGTCGTGGAATAATCAGAATTTGTTGGTAACATATGTAAGATGTTTTATATTCATCATATGTTTGTAAATTACTTCTCATCAAGAATGTTATTTTTGTATAATACTGTGGCAGGGTTTGCAGTATCTGTTCTATGTCAAGACTAAGTTGTTTGGGCTAGAGAGAGGGGAGAGGTCAAGCGTGTATCTCATGGCTCCACAATGTCTGTGTGCCAGTCAGTGTGTCTCTGTGATCTTGTCAAGATAGGAATTGTTGTATTTAGAGTTGGTTGTATCTAAATGACAATTTGATATATGCCTGTTGATATGGAGGATTGTTTTATGGTTCTGGGGTTTGAGTAAGGAGACAAAGCTGAACGATTTATTATGTCTATGCTGTCTGACTATGTGTGTTCTTTGCTATTAAAGGATGGCAGTTGCAATGCAGAAGGGGCTCTCAGAGAATTCATTGAGAGACACTGAATTTATCTGAGAGTCGCAGGATTGTGATAGAGCTGATATAATTAAAGATGGACTTTGATAACTAACTCTGACTTGTGTGTGGTTTGCTCCCATGATTTGGTAAATAGAGGAAATTTGGGGGACGGCTACTTCCTACAGTGCTAATGTGAATATTTATCACCTGCTTTCTTATGCTTGCCTCTTAGGTACCTCTCTGAATGCAAGCCTCCCTCACGGTCACCATCCAGGTTCCTCTCAGAATGTAAGCCC
Organism: Oncorhynchus mykiss; assembly: GCF_013265735.2. NCBI lineage: Eukaryota > Metazoa > Chordata > Actinopteri > Salmoniformes > Salmonidae > Oncorhynchus > Oncorhynchus mykiss. Next base: position 27,493,408 of record NC_048585.1, on the reverse strand, counting down.
CCATCGTGGTTACCATTCATCCTCCAGCCAAGGAAGAAGAGTTGAGCCAACGGCCAGTCCCCATAGCTCTCCTGTGGGCGGCTGGAACGAGCGGTGGTCAGGAGATTTGTAAGCATATCAGTCGGCCCTGACAGGATACATGAGACGGGAACAGTAGTTGATGGCAACTGGCGAAGACAATACTTTTACCTCAAACCTGACATCATTCATATGCTGTTATTTTTTTTTTAAACTTTAAACATTACAGACAGCCATATTTAGGCTACATTATGCAGTTTACTTTTCTACATGTTTGTATCTGTTTTTAAATGAATAGACATCTGATTTCTCTCCCTATAATAGGTTCGGTTAGCTGTGGTTGAAACCGTCAGACGTATGTTTTATATACCATGCCTTACTGTTACTCTTGACACATAAGGGTGATTGGTGTCCGGTTACTCGTACTCTTATAGTATTGTTTGCCTACATTGTTAGAGCATCATAGTGATGGTATTGTACATTGTATTAAGTTTGTTTACAGTCTTTTTTTATTGACTGTTTTATTGCAGCCAGAACCAAAGCTAAAGGGGAGAAACCAGACTGAGCGTATTGTTTTATGAGATTCTGCAGTCTCATACACAACGAAATGTGTCAATTGTAACATGTTTTTTTAACACTGGTGATCAAATGAATCATAGATATCCGTCATCAAATGATATTTGAAGCCATTGTCACTTTGTTTGATGAAGTTCCTTGCACTGGGTTTATAGTTATCTGTGGCCGTAGATGTTGCTTGTAGTTAAATTCAACTACTGCTAATGTTTTGGGTATTGAGGAATGGTGTGTACTTCACAGGTCACTGGTTTTATACTTCGTCTTAAACATTGGTCGAAATGCCGTGTTTGTTTTTGTTTTTAATATATGTCCGTTTTTGTCCGTTTTGATATTGTACTGTTTTATTTTACCTCTGTTTGTTTACTGTGTTATGGCACTGAACTAATATATAAATACAGAAAATAGGTTTTTGTTGTTGCCTGTCCTCTCAGACTACACAGCATCCAATGAAGAGAATTATAGTATTATTTACCCTTCACCACCAGCCAAAGACCACATTTGAGACACACACAGTTACACCACCAGAGGGAAGCAAAGTACAATGTTAATGTTCCTTTCATTTCAGCCACTCGCTTGTGCAAGGCTTCTCCCTTCTCCTATGTGTTGAGGCTTGAGAGACTCACATAGGTGAATGGATCAGAACAGATAACATGAATGAAGATTCTGTTTTCTGTTTCTACACAACACTTATTGTGCATTTATTGAAGAAAGCCAAGCGGACACTGCTGCCTACAAGGACCAAGGGTGGTGGAGGCCTGTTGAGAATATATAAGGCACGAGGGTGTGTTGTATATGGCCCGTGTTGTGTCATGCCTAAGAACAGCTCTTAGCTGTGGTATATAAAATACAAATCCTTTATTTAACTAGGCAAGTCATTTAAGATCAAATTCTTATTTAAAATGACAGCCTACACCGACCAAATCTGGGCCAATTGTGCACCCCCCCTATGGGACTCCCAATCACGGCCAGTTGTGTGACAGCATGGATTTGAACCAGTGTGTCTGTAGTGACGCCTCTAGCACTGAGATGCAGTGCCTTAGACCGCTGCGCCATTCAGGAGCCACAAAATTGACCATATACCACAAACCCCCGAGGTGCCTTATTGCAATTATAAACTCGTTCCCAAAGTAATTAGAGCAGTACAAATAACTGTTTTGTCATACCCGTGATATACGGTCTGATATAACACGGCTGTCAGCCCATCAACGTTCAGGGCTCAATCCACCCAGTTTATAATAAAATATATCTCTTCACGAGTTGAAAAGTCCTAAACTTACATACTTGATATCAGCTTGCTTTTGTTTCTGTTTTCCTCAACCCCAGTGTTTTACTTAATAGGCTACAGGATTCTGTACATGGCTGACCTTGCCTGTGGGATTGTAGGGTTCAAATCCAGCCAGTATTCAGTCAACGTAATGGTAGCCTTTCTCTTCTATTCTCCTCCCTGTTCTCCCCTCTCATTTCTCAGACTCTGTGACAGGAAGACAGGTTCTCAGCAAGGGGTCATAATATCACACTGTCCTCTGACTGGCTGTAAATGAGCTGTGTGTGTTTTGATCTCAGCTGCACAGGTGTCAGAGGAGAGGCACTGGGCTGTGGAGGAAAAGGCCCTTCCCAGCACAGTGCTAAAACTCTCATGGTCATTAACCTCACCTCGCCAGTCATTAACCTGAGGAAGTCCATTGTGTTTGTTGCATGGGATAGGAATATTGGGGAAATAACAGGCTTAAGGTATGTAAGTACCTAGGTATGTTAGGCCCATCTCATGAGATAATGTCCATATGAATAATTTAATTAACCTTAATCAATTCTGAGAAAATTAAACATGTAGACAACATACAGTGCACATTATCCACCTAATGTATGCATCAGATTTGATTTGAATGTCCCGCCCTGCCACGCGTCTAGCCTTCACCCTCGCGAGGCATGGAAGCAAGCATTCACACACTCCGAGCTCGCTCATCCCATTCGGTTCGATCCGTGTTGTCTGTGCGACCGAGAACCAGCAAGTGTTCTCTTCGATATTTCAATCAATTTAAATATATATTTGACGAAGAGTAAACTAATTTAATCTTGCGTCGGAGCACTATTATTCTGCCATTTACAAACACTAAAGGCTAGTTTTAAAACCAGATTAATTATCGCTATGTAGATGTCTCGGTTGGAGTACTAGGAACGGGAGGACGCTGATCTGTGTTCCAAGATGAGTGGGACCAACGCGGCGTCTGGAGCGGCGCCCTGCCGCTTCGCTCACTACTTTGTGATATGCGGAATAGACACCGAAACTGGGCTGGAACCGGACGAATTAGCCGGTAAGATTACTTACTTATTTCAATTAACCTTTTCCCTATGAGGTAACTATACAAAAACAACTGTTTTTTCTTTAACCGGACTATTTCAATTTAAACTAATACACATGAATCTTAGTGACATTATCAGTGCATATCATTTATTTGGAACAAAGTTTACAGTCTCTGAAGGTCATAAATGATGTGCTGTGTTTAAAAACAACATCATTAGGACAATGGCTACAGTTGCAGCCTGACTTCACCTTGTTTACATTATTGTAGTCTGGTAAACTGGGTTAAAGGTATTGTGGACATTTCTTCACTTGTTTGTCAGACCTGTCCTTGCTGATTGTGTGGACTAAAGCGAGAGTGAGAAAGCAATGGCTATAATGTCATTATTTCAACGATAAAACGCCAACACTTCTCATGAGGCTGGTGTTTCAGTGCAGAACATTGGAGGCTTTTATGATGTTTTTGTTTACAAAGGCTGCTACTAAGGATAATCATTGTTATTTGAATAATAAAATAGTTAACACCCCCATTAACCCGTCCTCAGTCAAGAAGAGCTGAAATTCTACATCTGCACATGTTCAAGGTTCAATCAGCTTTGGACTCGGGTCCTTTCTCTGTTTAGTGAGGCTGTGTGTTTGTTCAGTGCAATTGCAAGCTCTCAGTACTCCCTGTTAACCATGCAGGTCCAGTATTGATTTCAGGGTCGCCCCCTTCAGTTTTGCATCAGTGACTGAACAAAGTGCACAGCCCCCTAAGCACAAAGTAGAGACCCTCCATCGATCCTCAGCCAGCCCCCCACTGGGCTGCGTTCAGGGGCCAACTGGGCTGCGTTCAGAGTCGCTGAAACACTGCCAAATGGCAGTGCTCTGGTGTTGCAGCATATTTTTAATTTGTTTGCAGCCTGTTCATATTGAATTACCCGGCAGATTCCGACTCTTATTCTCCTGTTCATAATACTTCTATAGGAAAGGGAGCTTTCTTTGACAATGAGAGCTTTGCACATGTGGTTCTGTTGGATGAGTAGACGATGTTCCCGTGTGGTCGCGTCATACTGTTGTTGCATATGCATACTTGACGGTCTGTGTGTGTGTTCATGGAACAGCCTTACCTGAAGTGAGTGAGCTGTGATTGCTTCTGATTTGAATCCTTTGTCCTTCGGGAAACAGCTCTTCTAGTACTTTCCAAGCACAAGACTCTAGAATGGGAGGATTCAGGATTCCTTTAGTTGCGTGTTTAATCAGACACATTTAGCCTCTATGGGGGCAGGATGGTAGGACAGTCAGAGTGCTGTCAGGGTGTTATTTTGTGGCTAATCGTTTGATTCTGTGTGGATTAGTTTGACACTGTGGGATGTTCCTGTCTCGTCTCTATAAATGTGTGTGTGTGTGTCTGTGTGTGTTGCCTCTGTGATTAAGTTAATGTTTCTCTCTATCTGCTTGGGGTTAGGTCTGCATCGGAACCATTTGTTGCCAGTGTGTTGCTCTCAGGCTGTGGCGTGTCGTTGATCCTCAGATGTGACACTGCTGAGCATCCACCACACTGAGCCCATATGCCTCCCTGTCTGCTGCCCTCACACTGATCACCCCAACCCTCTGAGCATCTGCCTGTGTGTCTGTGTGAAACTGGGGCACAAGTTAACAGTCGGAGGAGTTGAGCCATCAGCTGTTAGGAAAGGAGAGGAAAGGACTGGGTGAGAGAAAGAGATGGCGTGTCGGAGTGATTCGGTAGAAGAGTGGACAGAGTGATGATGCCAGTGTTGCTGTGGATTTAGATCATTCAGAGACTGTATCTCTGGTGTGATGATTAACAAAGCATTGTGGGACCAAGTTTTAGTTTCTTTAGGGGATTTGCCAAATCTGTCTCCAGACATTAGTTGAGACGCCACCATCTGTCAATACTTTACTGTTCTTAATCCCACATACTACTACTACTCAGCGAAGTCTCTCAGGAAGTACTATACCTGTACTTGGGCATTATGGTACAGTATGTCTACGGGTCTCTGTGATTAGGTTGTGTGTTTGAGGAGTATGGTAGTCTGCTACAACATTTTCTCCGTTGATCTTCTAGTAGTTGTGTGCTGTTGTGGTGGTCCGTTAGCGTAGCGCTGTTTATCCACAGACACGGTGGGAAAAGGTCTAGTAGAATCCATTACAGGAGCCATTTGTAGACCGTTATCTCCTTCCCCTCTCCCTCGCCTCTTTCCCCCTCCTCAGCATCCCAATCTCTCCCCAGGGCTTTGTCATCTGCCCCAGTGAACAACTGAACATCGCACACTGACATTCATTTGCAATTCAGATCAGGCTGCTCGGTCGCCCATCACTCTCCTCCCCCACGACACTCCTCAGATGGCCGTGATGGATATCATTGACATCAACATGTCGCCACTCGCTATGGGCTTCTTCTTTCTTATCTGTCGCTATAGCAGCCCACGCCTGACTTGTATCCTGTTTTACAGTGGCTGGTTAGGTCTGGGCTGGTTTTGGTCTGATCCACATTAGGCTCAGGCTCGGCCTTTCTTAAATTGGGCTATGAATGTGGCTATGATTCCCCTCCTTCCATCCCCCTCCCAGTCCCTTTGTGTGGCAGTAGGCCAGTTTCCCCAGGCCCATTGTTCTAGGCACCCGGGCCAGACATCCTCTGGATTTGAATGCATGCGTGGCTGCTGTGTGTGTGTGTGTGTGTGTGTGTGTGTGTGTGTGTGTGTGGGGGGGGGGGGTGTGTGTAACTTTCCCAGTGGATGCCATCTATTTCCCTAGGTGTGTGTAGTATTTTTACATTCAGTGAGCATGGTAGTACCACACTTTTCGTTGGCTTTGACCTCCATGCTTGTCCTTCAGAGATGAAACATTTTGGCTATGAAGCCCTTTATCTACTATCCCATAGTCAGATGAACTCATGGATACCATTGTTGTGTCTCTGTGTCCAGTATGAAGGAAGTTAAGAGGTACTTTTGCGATCCAATGATAACTAGCGTTAGCACAATGACTGGAAGTCTATGGGAACAGCTAGCATGTTACAAGTGCATCTGATTCTTGGGAGGTAGATAAAAGGCTCCATTGCCAAAATCTCAAAGTATTGCTTTAATGGAGGCACTAAAATAGGAGTCTCACTCACTGACTCACTCATCAGACTCCCTCATCAGAATCTTGAAGTGGTTTATATATATCCTGGCTGGTGACTAAAGCGACAGAAATAGTTCCACTCTAACAGAGGCCCGCCACCAATGTGCTGTTCATTCCCTGTATTCTAGGACCAGGTGCATTGTGGTCCGGGGGGGAGGGGGGCGCTGAAAAGTGAGAAGGGTTGTGTGCTATTTTGGGAGGCGGGGTTGGCACCAGCTGTAGAGGGAAAGCTATTAGGTCAGTTCCATCCTTGTGAGCCTCCCCTCTCCTCACCCCTTCCTCACCTCGCACCCCTCACTCTAACCCCCCACTGATGGGAAAGACATCCAGGAAAGCATCCATAAATATGAAATGAAGTAGTCTTACCAACAAACATCACAAACACACTTAAGATACAGCCTGTACCAGTAAACAACAGATTAACAACAGACGTTTAGGTTCGGCTTACAGTAAGCAATCCTGCAATGATGCTATGTACTCCGTCAGGTGAGAATGTTCATTTGTAGTCGATCCGGTCTCTTTCGAAGCGGTGAGGAAAGGGGAGAGTCTCTCCATCGGCTCCAGGGTCCCATACCTCCTCTTTCTCCTCTATCTTTTATCCCTGTCCATTCATCCTTCCTCCCCGTCTCCCTCTTTCATACCTCAGACTCCTCACACCTGTCTGTCATCCTAACTCTCCCACACTAATCTTTCTCCCAGTCACACTCAATTGCACATGGACAAGTGTCTTCCCACTTCTATTCACTGCGTATTATCCTGTTATTACCTATATAGGATCATGTATGCCATATTTGACACTGACGGATTAAGATGATGGCAGTTAGCCTAGTGGTTAGAGCGTTGGGCCAGTAACCCAAAGGATGCTGGATCGAATCTCTGAGCTGACAAGGTACAAATCTGTCGTTCTGCCCCTGAACAAGGCAGTTAACCCATTGTTCCCCGGAAGGCCGTCATTGTTCTTAACTGACTTGCCAAGTTAAATAAAGGTTTAAAAAAAGGTAAAAAAGGTTGTCTAAGTGAAATCTTAAGTAATTCAACCCCATTCATAAACTGTTGCCTAATACATGCAGATATTTACTAGTGTCTGTCTCTACAACTCTATACGTGTCCCTGGAGAGCAGGGGTGTACAAGTGTACTAGTGTTTCTGGTGTAATGACCTACATGTTGATAACGGAATGTAGGCCTGTAGAGACTAGCTAATCTGGGCTGAGGTGGGACAGGGAGTGTCAGAAAGCCCAGTGAAGGAGCCTCACAAAGGGATTTGATGGGCTTTACTGCTGTTCTTGGCCATCTGTCCTCCAGGGGCCAGTCTGGAAGTCAGCACAATGCAGCCCTTGGATAATGCTAATACAACACTGACATATGCTAATGATGACACAGGCCAGCGCTGACGCATGCCCTTGTTGACATATGCTAATGGCCATGTAGGAAACTGATAACATAAACCCATAGGCTAACACTTATGCTAATTCATATTAATAGGTCAACATTGGCTAACACCTTCTGTTCTCTGGTCATGTGACCAAGGGGGTTTCTCTAGACAAAGAGGAGGGGAAGCTAAATGTCCTCCATAGCTTTTAATGGTCACACATTTAATTATTTATTCTTCCCACTCTCTCTCGTATGAGTTTTTCTTTCTCTTTCTTTCTCTATCTATCTCTCTCTCTCTCTCTCTCCCTTCCTACTCTCCCCCCCTCTCTCTGTCTCTCTCTCTCCACTGTGTAGTGATTTCCTCCATCTCTCTATGCCATCGTCTCCTGTGTGTAGTAGTGTGATCTGTAGCCAGGCCAGTGAGCTAGGCAGTAGGTAGAGCTGTCTATCGGTAGGCTGTGTTAAGCCTGTTAGTTTAATCCATTCAGACAGCTCCTCCAGGCTACACTGAGCAGTGCTCCACGCTTCAACACTATCGCACCATCGGTCCCCCAAACCCCCTCCAATCACACAAATACCCCACGACCAGTCTCAAAACGAGCAGTTGATCACTGAGGACTGTGCGCCCTATTTCACACCACTCCCTGTTTGACCCTTGACCCGGTCTCCCATATGCTCCCTCTCTCCCTGGGCTCAGCAACAGCAGACGTGGGTGAGGGACGAAGAAATGAAAGGAAAAGGATACCTAGTCAGTTGCACAACTGAATGCATTCAACCAAAATGTCTTCAATCAATCAATAAAATGTATTTATAAAGCCCTTTTTACATCAGCCGATGTCACAGAGTGCTGTACAGAAACCCAGCCTAACTGGGACAGGGAGTTGTTGTTTTGGTAAGGCCAGCCAGAGGCTTAACGTTATTTATACTGGTGGCCTAGGAGCCTTGTTTAGATAGTGGTGTTCGGTGTTAGTAGGCTATTGATGAAATCCCATTTCTGTGGCTATAAGCTTCTAGCAGATTCTCTTACAGCTTTTGTAGATTGATTGTTCTGAAGTGACACTGACTGTGTCGCCTTTATCTTCCACTTTGTCTTTTTCTTCTACACTAAAATGACTCTCGGTCCACAATGGGTACTAGGTAAAAAATATGAATGGTGTGTTTTGTCGTCAGTTATTTTTGAAGTGCCACCTTTTGTCAGTTACGGATCATGTTTACTGTTTAATACCTCTGAGGTTTGTGGTGTTCCATATAACGCAGCTCTTTGTATGAGCGGGCCTGTCTTCATCGTGTGGGTAAAAACTACGTTTCTACATCTCTGGAGGTTAAACAACATACAGTGCCAGTCAAAAGCTTGGACACACTTACTAATTTTTCTTTCTTTTTAAAAATATTTTCTACATTGTAGAATAATAGTAAAGTCCTCAAAACTATTAAATGACAGATATGGAATCATGTGGTAACCAAAAAAAAAGTGTTAAACAAATCAACATACCCTTCGCCTTGATGATAGCTTTTGCACACTCTTGGCGTTATCTCAACCAGATTCATGAGGTAGTCACCTGGAACGCATTTCAATTAACAGGTGTGCCTTGTTAAAAGTTACTTTGAGGAATATCTTTCCTTATTGCGTTTGAGCCGATCAGTTGTGTTTTGCCAAGGTAGGGGTGGTATACAGAAAATAGCCCTATTTGGTAAAAGACCAAGTCCTTATTATGGCAAGAACAGCTTAAATAAGCCAAGAGAAATTACAGCCATCATTACTTTAAGACATGAAGGTCAGTCAATCTGGAAAATTTCAAGAACTTTGAAAGTTTCTTCAAGTGCAGTCACACAAACCATCAAGCGCTATGATGAAACTGGCTCTCTTGAGGACCGTCACAGGAAAGGAAGACCCAGTGTTACCTCTGCTGCAGAGGATAAGTTCATTCGAGTTACCAGCCTCAGAAATTGCAGCCCAAATAAATGCGTCACAGAGTTCAAGTAACAGACACATCTCAATGTCAACTGTTCAGAGGAGACTGGGTGAATCAGGCCTTCATGGTCAAATTGCTGAAAAGAAACCACTACTAAAGGACACCAATAATAAGATGAGACTTGCTTGGGCAGTGAAACATAAGCAATGGATATTAGACCTTTGGAAATCTGTCCTTTGAGCTGATGAGTCCAAATTTGAGATTTTTGGTTCCAACCGCAGCGTCTTTGTGAGATGCAGAGTAGGTGAATGGATGATCTCCGCATGTGTGGTTCCCACCGTGAAGCATGGAGGATGAGGTGTGATGGTGCTTTGCTGGTGACACTGTCTGTGATTTATTTAGTATTCAAGGCACACTTAACCAGCATGGCCACCACAGCATTTTGCAGCAATACTCCATTCCATCTGGTTTGCTCTTAGTGGGACAATCATCTGTTTTTCAACAGGACAATGACCCAAAACACACCTCCAGGCTGTGTAAGGGCTATTTGACCAAGGAGAGTGATGGAGAGGTGCATCAGATGACCTGGCCTCCACATTCCCCCGACCTCAACCCAATTGAGATGGTGTAAGGGACATTTTAGTGTTTGTGCTATTCTTATAACTAATAATATTCTTAACTCATTTTTGTGTTCTCTTCATGTGCTGTTCTGTAAACTGATGTCTGTGTTCATGCAAGTGGTTGACTGTACAAATCACACCTATCAGCAGCTGCAATTTGGCAGTACGCCCAGACATTGTTTTGAGAGCGAACGACCGTGTTTTGAGAACGAACGAAAGATATCTCCGTTTCAAGGTCTCAGCTTAGAGAGAAAGAAGCCTCGTGAGGTGTTGGTCTGTAACATCTGTTGGTCTGTTATGTTATGTTTGTCTGTCATGAAACAGTATTGGTCGGTCTCATGAATGAAACAAAACGGTAATGATGAATTAATTATGCTAAATAATGCAAAGACGACTGTTGGAACTGCCCCGAAGAGTTTTCTGACAGACGTGTGTACTATGGTGCATTGTGCAGCGTGTACTATGGTGCATTGTGTTGGTTGGAACCTCTCCAGCGCGCTGACAAATAGACAATGATTCATTTAAGATTGACTTTGAGTGTTCCTGTGTTAGGATTTCCACGACAATGGTTTGGGTTGAGTGCTCAGTATATGTGGACACCTATAAGTACCTAGGTGTCTGGCTAGACTGCAAACTCTCCTTCCAGACTCATATCAAACATCTCCAATCAAAAAATCAAATCAAGAGTCGGCTTTCTATTCCGCAACAAAGCCTCCTTCACTCACGCCGCCAAACTTACCCTAGTAAAACTGACTATCCTACCGATCCTCGACTTCGGCGATGTCATCTACAAAATTGCTTCCAACACTCTACTCAGCAAACTGGATGCAGTTTATCACAGTGCCATCCGTTTTGTCACTAAAGCACCTTATACCACCCACCATTGCGACTTGTATGCTCTAGTCGGCTGGCCCTCGCTACATATTCGTCGCCAGACCCACTGGCTGCAGGTCATCTACAAGTCCATGCTAGGTAAAGCTCCGCCTTATCTCAGTTCACTGGTCACGATGGCAACACCCACCCGTAGCACGCGCTCCAGCAGGTGTATCTCACTGATCATCCCTAAAGCCAACACCTCATTTGGCCGCCTTTCGTTCCAGTTCTCTGCTGCCTGTGACTGGAACGAATTGCAAAAATCGCTGAAGTTGGAGACTTTTATCTCCCTCACCAACTTCAAACATCTGCTATCTGAGCAGCTAACCGAGAGCTGCAGCTGTACATAGTCTATCGGTTAACAGCCCACCCATTTTTACCTACCTCATCCCCATACTGTGTTTATTTATTTACACACCAATATCTCTACCTGTACATGACCATCTGATCATTTATCACTCCAGTGTTAATCTGCAAAATTGTAATTATTCGCCGACAAGGTAAAAATCTGTTGTTCTGCCCCTGTTCCAAGGATGTCATTATAAATAAGAATTTGTTCTTAACTGACTTGCCTAGTTAACTAAAGGTAAAATATTTTTTTAAAGCTGGTTGAAAGAATGCCAAGAGTGTGCAAAGCTGTCATCAAGGCAAATGGTGGCTATTTGAAGAAATATAAAATATATTATGATTTGTTTAACACTGCTTTTGGTTCTACAATGTAGAAAATAGTTATAAAAAATAAAGAAAAATCCTTGAACGACTGGTACTGTATGTTTGTGAGCGGTCAGCATATGGAAATGTCACTATCTGACATTTCACTCTCTCTGTTTCCATCAGTTATTATTATGCCGCTATCTGTGTCCAAACAGTACTGGCAGAGAAGCTTATTGACTAGGAACAAATGATCTGCCATAATAGAAGTGAGAGCCACAGGAATGTGCTGTCAATCACTGTCACCAAATATTGTAGCTTTACACTTTGAGGAGAAGAGACTAGTGGAATAACTATGCTTCAATAATCCTCATCTGACATTCAAATGACTGGAGTGTTGTGTGACACTCTTCTCTTGTTGGACAAGACATGGATGCTCTTAAAAGCCACTATGGCTGTGATTGTTCTAGGAATATGTCCCCTTTGGAAGGGATTGAAGCTGGACTTGAATAGACACTGTAGAGTGCCATTGTTATATTGTCAATCTCAAGAGCACTTGAAGACTTCCTGTGGTTTTCTACAATGAGTCAGTCTGTACAATCTGCTCAACTATGAGAATCTTGGATGTATGTTACATACAAGTCAATGTCAGTTAAGCCACAATATATGACAATCAGTGGTAGCCTATCCTAGCCTGACTCCTATCAAATCCAATTTTGTACTTCGAAAACGCCGCTTCACCCCGTGTGTTCTGGCTCTGGCCCAACCCATTGGTTTCTGGGACAAATCGGATGGCCCGAATGTGTTCGTATTCGGTGAAGGGTTGGGGAGTATGGTAATATCCAAAAACAAACGTCGGTGAACGTGGCATAGCATTTGAACGGAGAAATGAGTCTGGGTAGCCAGGCAAAGCCTACCCGGTACATGTAGGCTCCCGAATGGCGCAGCGGTCTAAGGCACTGCATCGTAGTGCCAGAGGCGTCACTACAGACCTTGGTTCAATCCCGGGCTGTATCACAACTGGCCATAGGGTAAATAGATATGCCACAGGGAGAGATTAATAGAAGAAGAAAGATGCTGCTGGATGAAAGCGAGGGGGAAAGTCCCTGTCAGATGAAGAGCTGTGTGTGATTTTAATGCACGCTGGTTCATTTCCATCAATCACAGGATGATAATAATACTACATCGCCCAGCGTCCCTAGCGACACGGGTCGCACCGTCAGCAGAACAGCACCCGGCGGCCTCCTCATAATAACGTTGCGCTGTTATATCAGGGGCGCCGGCTGTAAATCTCCTTACGTAACTAACACCCGATAGCCATCACCACGGCAGCCATCCAGGGCCGTCTCCCATGATAGATTACAGCCCAGGGTAGTGGTAGGCTACAGGGGTGCTGGTGGTGCCTTGCGACAGGGCCATCCCAAGTGTAAGGCCATGCTACTGGACAGTCGGGGATTATTCATGTTGCGCAAATCAGAACATTTAAGCGCTGAAATGTGTTTCTTACGTAATTTCTGTGTGCCAGCCAGACAAGTTGATGAATGAGAAGAGAAGCATGTTTCTATAGAGATTGCTAGAGTGTGTTATGTTCACAGACATGCAATATCTGTGGGCTTAGTGTGGCAGATGTGGTTTTAGAGCCCTTTTCTCATCTGTGAATCTGTCCAACAAGCATTTTTATGTCATGTGTTAAAAGGGAAAATGCTATTGCAACCTCCTTTGTAATAAGGAATTGAGACCAAAAGCTCAAGAGAAGTTTCAAGTGTTTAATACCAAGGTATGCACTCAGCTGACTGTATCATTTAGAAAGTTCACAAAGCATCTTATACTCTTCCCTCCTTTTGGTCACCCCCCTCCTGTAGGTGTCACCTCCCCAGCTATACATTTTATGACCCCAATGAGTTTCCCTCCTTTAGCCTGTGGAATGTCCATGCTTCTCTCTTTGTTCAGCCAGATGTCAGAATCACACCTCGTCCATCTTCTGTTCTGGGCCTGACCCTGCTCTCTGATCCTAGGCAATTTCCCCTTATCTGATTAGGTCATCCTTTCTAAATTAGTATACACACAGTTTCATTGCCTGAACTCCATTCATACTCACAGTAATCATTCACTCAACTACAGTTTAACTCGAAAAACGTTACATTTTATTAGAATCCGTCAAATGTCAACGTGTATGAATCTCTATTTTAATATCGGTTTTAAATGTACTTAGATAGGTGATGGATGTTCAGATACATTTGAGAGAATTTGTGAATATATTTGAAGAGCTCCAGTGTAGCCGACAGTAAAGTTGATTCAACGTCTTGATGGAGACTAAAGCCGAGTCACATTGGCTGTCCAGTCCAGAAGTCCAGTAGGAAAACGACAACCTCCAACAAACAAGCAGGCCCTCGGAACATTCCAGAACATCTAGTCGCCACGACAACCCCCAGAATATGAATCTAATTGGTTGACAGTATGGTCTGCTAGGGATTAGTTGGAAGGCTTTCTCTGTTGTGGCTGCTGGGATGCAATCTTTTCAACATGATGTGTGACTTTGACAGAGTGTGGGTGTGTGTGTGTGTGTGTGTGTGTGTTTATGTCTGTCTGGTGATGCTTAGCTGGCCGGTCATGTCGACTTTGTTCTTTGACCGAGCTCCAACTCATCCGGCGACCTGTGCCCTGTGATGAACCCGCTGGGTAAACAATATGTGATCGCAATCAGATAGGACACATTGATCTCTCTCTGTTTCTCTTTCCCTCTCTCTGTCTCGCTCTCTCTCTGTGTCTTGCACAGGACATTGACACGCGCGTGCACACACACACGGTCCCCAGGCTGTCCCTACAAGTCTCATGTTGACAGACTCTGCTGCTCTCTCTAAGGGCTCCTCAGTGGCCTACAGATACACCCCCATGATAAAGACATGTAATAAGTAGCTCCGGGGGGGCGGTGTCATGACAGTCATAAAGACTGTGGGTAATCATTGGCTAGGACTGTCTCTTCCCCGTCACATGCTGATGATTCATACAGAGCGGCGATTATGGAAAAGGATGGCGCAGAGAGGGACAATGGGCTGGCAATGCAGGACTAGCGCTAACAAAGAACCCTGTCTGTTCTAGCCATTCTGTTTCTATGTAAAACATACATTATACCTCTGCTGTCTGCTCCATGGAAATATAATTAATGATCTGCTGACAGTAGTGATGTGGTGGATTGTCCTTGTGTAGGCTACCTGTACAATGAAGTGGCAAGCACTGAGCATTCCAAATTTGTGAGTGTCTACAATGAATTAAATTCAATCAGATGGTCTCTTTTATTGGTGTTTGTATTGTCTGATGAGGATAAATAGTAGGACTCTTGGTGTTTAGTGAAAAGGCTCAGACGGATGTTCTGTTCAGTGTGTCAGATTAAGACTGCACCACTGTTAACATAAACTGAATATCTCAGAGAGAGATGGGGGGGGGGGAAATGGGGAGGGAGAGAAAGAGAGATGGGGGAGGGAGGGAGAGATGGTGAGGGAGAAAGAGAGATGGGGGAGGGAGAAAGAGAGATGGTGAGGGAGGAAGAGAGATGGGGAGGGAGGAAGAGAGAGTGAGGGAGGAAGAGAGAGAGAGGTGAGGAAGGGAGAGAGAGGTGAGGAAGGGAGAGAGAGGTGAGGAAGGGAGAGAGAGGTGAGGAAGGGAGAGAGAGAGAGGTGAGGAAGGGAGGGAGAGAGACGGGGAGGAAGGGAGGGGGAGAGACGGGGAGGAAGGGAGGGGGAGAGACTGGGAGGAAGGGAGGGAGAGAGATGGGGAGGAAGGGAGGGGGAGGAAGGGAGGGGGAGAGATGGGAGGAAGGGAGGGAGAGAGACGGGGAGGAAGGGAGGGAGAGAGACGGGGAGGAAGGGAGGGGGAGAGACGGGGAGGAAGGGAGGGGGAGAGAGAGATGGGGAGGGAGAGTTTGAGAGGGAGGGAGGGAGAGAGAGTTGGGGAGGGAGGGAGAGAGAGATGGGGAGATGGAAAGTGAGAGAATGAGGCAGGTAGAGTGCACAAGAGGGCAAGGGCAGAGCATGAGATTAAAAGAGCATCCAGGCTTGTGATGAAAAATAACATTGAGGAATAGCTTTTTGATTTTTGTCTTCGTGCAAGCCCCAGTCTTGGTTTGATATATCCTGTAGGGAACCGTCAGTCAGTAGCAGTATCTGGCAGCACAGATTAACCTCAGTCACTGGGTTCTATTTTTACTCACATTGGTCTTGTCTCAAATGGCACCCTATTCCCTAAATATTGTACCACTTTTGACCAGGGCCCATATGACTTTGGTCAAAAGTAGTGCACTTTATTGAAAATAGTGCCATTTGGTATGTAGACATTCACACTGCTGGAGGACTGTGATTCTATGCTGCTAATGCTCTTTTCTGTAACACACACTCAGCAAAAGAAAAAGCTCTTATACCGCGACAGTATAGATTAGTTTGGTGTTGAGGAGTTGGACTGGAGTTTCTAATGAGAGCACTTCCATTGAGAAGAGGAAAGTAGGAGGGAGGGGTTGGATGTGGTCAGTTTCTTTTCTCCTCCTTCTTAGAAATGTGTTTAATCTTGTAATAGACCTAAATCCATGAATTGCGAGACTTTAGAATGATTCGGTATTTTCCTATCTGACAAATGTACTGGACAAAATCTGACGGAGACCTTCTCAGTTGAGTCATTCTGCGTTCATTTCAGTTGAAATATCTCGCTGCTCTTGGCTCTCCGAACCACCTGCTCTCCATTGAGAGGGAATTGGCTGGAGTCTGTAATACTCCGCTGTTAAAATGAGAATGGATTGGAGTGTCGAGATTGTGAGTGAACAGTAGTAGCTACTTTATATGTGGATGGGCGTAACCTCCCTCCAGCTGTTAAACATTTATCAGGGCAAACGCCAATGTCATTGTGTGTTGTCCTGGATGAAACTTAAAGCGTAAATATCTGTTCTCTGACAGCCTCATTTCCCCACCCAGGGAAATAAGCTCTTCTGTTGTACCTAACTCTGCTCTTCTTTGCTTAATTTGTGTCCGTCTGTTGGCCACACTGACCGAGCTTGTTACAAAAGGCACTATGCGTTAGGTACCCTGGTTGCACCTGTGCTGATCAAGACCGTAAACGTCAGACTGACTACCTAGAGGCAGTCTGTCCGTGTTCTCTGTAGTGTTAGGTTCTTAATAATCAGAGTAAATAACTCACGGACTCTAGAGAAGCTCAACCAAGTTTAATTGTTCCCAAAGGGTCGACACAGCTGTAATTCAGACACAGACCTGGCTTCCCCCGTGGTGGTATTCATACCCCACTTCGGATGGAGTCTCCTCCTTATCTCTAAGCACTGCATCATTCTTGCTAGGCAGGGAGCTAAGTGATATGATCCTTCAACGGTTTCTCCCCTTATCAGTACTGCTACATGCGATCGTGTTCCCTGCACTCAACATATTCCAAGCTTCGTTGCACCCGCTATATACCTTCCTCCTTACCACCCTTAACTTCTGGTGTAGACCTTCTCAACCTTAGCACTCCATCAGTGATGTGAATAAGTATGTTTTATGTGTGTTTCAGTTCATCTTTGTGATGGCCTTGTTTTTATGTGTTATATGCTGTAGGTTACATGAAGATGAATGTGACAGTAGACCATAGCAAAGGGCTGTACTGAACTATTCAGAGTGAACATAGATTATTCCCATACGTTAAGGTTAGGGTTAGGGGTGGTGCTGTCTGTTATCCTTTGATAGTATTCATTGTAGTGCTTGTGTAACATGGATCAAGTCAACCCTTGACCCTCAATGGATCAGCAACACGAACCACGACTCCAAATGACTTTTCCCCCAGTTCAGGAGCAACCGTTCTCTTCACGAAAGCCTTGTTATAGGGTGCGTCTTTTGACCAATGGGCAAAATTGTGTAGATAATCCTCTAAGAAAACCAATGGCCCACACTTTGTCTCCTATCATAATCCATTCAAAAGTTATTGGAGTTGTTACCCTTGTAGGGTGGCCAGTAGTGCTGAGCGATTAACCAACATACCATTTTTTTTGGGGGGGGGGGGGGGGGGGGGGGGTTATTAAACAACCATTTGACCGACGTCTGTTCAATTAATTGAATCCCATTTAGTTCAGGTTTTTCTGGGCCCGCCGCGTCATTTCTCTAGGGAGAAATCAAATCATTCACGAGAGAGTGGGATGCTGAGATGAAGGGAATTGTGGTTTTCATTTAAGCAAATATAATCAGTCAAGTTCAGCGCAGAAACGTGGTATTAACTACTATGACCATAATCCATTGCGCCTGTTTTTTTCTGTCTCTGACAGAGATGGATACACTTGTACGCCTGCTACATTAGGTTAAATTCACACAGACCGCATGAGAGAGGAAAAGTACACAACACAACGACGAGAGGGAGGGATAGAGACAGTTCGTGAAAGTATGCCTTAGCTACTTTGAAAAACTAGCAAAATGATGGTTGGGCAGCTCTGCAGCATGCTTAGGCAGGCTTGCCCAGCTAAATAGGATGACTAGACAGTGAAGTATGGGGAGCAGAGAGAATGTTGGCTGGCTGGCTGGCTGCTGCCTGAGCAGAGATGAGATGATGATGGAATAAAAAACAATCAAGTTATTAAATAAAAACAAAATATTTAATTAATTCTTAGTAATTTCCTATTTTTCGATTGCTGTCTACTCGATGTGGACCTGACCGAGACAATGGAATATTTTCAATGTTTTGGCAGTTGATTGTAATGTATTGCAATTGAACTATTTTTAGCATTGGAATTTCCATAATTTTTTGTCATTATTTAATAATGCATTTAATGTTTTTTATTTTTTTATTATTGAAACAGAAATCAAAAAACGTGCTTTTTAAAAAAAAAATATCGAACCAAAAACAAATTGACTTTAAAAAGCACTAATCAATGGAGGCTAGATGAAAAACGTGGTAAATTCTGAATCCACAGGACATAAAACAATATAGAGGGAAGATGGAGACATGTAGTATTTTCATATTTTAATATACAAGTTTCATATTAATTCTAAAGATTTTTCACGAAAGATACCTTAACTCTGTGAAATTGTTAATGTTTTTTATTTTAAATGTCAACGGAGCCCTGAGCATATACCAATCATTTTATTTTCAAAGCCTTTTACATTTAATTCAGCTTGTCATGCTAATTTAGCATTTTGCGACCCTTGGAAACAACTTCGAAGACAACGACCACTAAATGTGAAATCCTCAACAGTTGTTTACGAGAAACCGGCACTGCTATATCAACAGAGCTCGGTGCTTATTATTGGATGTTTTAGGTTACGGAATAATCATATTTGTCTTGGTAAAATCTATTTTATAACATAAAGTACATTTTTGTCACCAATGCGCGTTTTCACAACCTGCTTGTAATGGAGACAGATGGACTGTTGTATGAGATCTGATGGGGCCTTGGTGAACGCAGAGCTCCACGCCATGGTGATTGATGAAAGGTGTCAGAGGCGTTATTATGGGGGGAGTCCAGCTGTATTATCTTACAGCTCTATCTGGTGTGAAGGATGGTGATGGTGGCTTGTAGTGCTGGCTCGTGGAGGATGATGTGCTGAATTACAACTGGTTCCGGTTCTGATTTCTGAAAGCCTTAATCCATCCACCACTATTTAATCTCTTTTCTCATATATTTTCTATTTTTTTTCTCTCAGCTTTCCTTCACATCTTATCCATCTGTAGCCAAGTTGTACGGTGGATGTTGTCTTTATACTCCACTGTTGAGGCCTCAGTCTGTGAGAGCTGCTCTATGTAAAGTGGCATGCTATTTCAGCTTGTTGCAGGATGCTGCAATCCGTGCCAACAGATGAACACACAGATTGTTAATTTGCATGTTGCCTTAGAGAGAGAGACACACACACATACACACACAGTTTCTCAGGTGTCGTTAGGGCTCAGTGTTCTGTTTCCTCTCTGGCCATCTGTAGCAGTAAGCATCACCAGATAGTTGTGGACTGTTGACATTAAACAAGGGATTCTTTGTCTGTATGTATAAACATTTAGGGGTGAACAAATTATTTACCCTAAGATGTCGCTGGAGAAGAATTCAGCCGATTGTGTTTTTTTGTTCGTTGATTTGCGTTGTTTGTAACTTATTTTATTATTTTACTTTGTACATAATGTTGCCGCTACCGTCTCTTATAACCGAAAATAACTTCAAGACATCATGGCTGCGATTCCTCACCACGGACTAGCAGAGTCCTTTGTTTCCTTTCATGACTCTGACGAGTCCGACGCGAAGGATGCACTTCTTCCTCGGGAACAGGCCCGATCCCCGTGATCTGTGTGATCAGGCCCCGATCCCTGTGATCTGCCTTCTGAGAATTTGTTTGTTGATCGAATAAACCCCCACTTCCCTCGTTCTGCTAGCAAACGTACAATCTTTGGAGAATAAAATGGACAAGTTATGCGGAAGATGAATCTACCAACGGGACATTAAAAACTGTAACATCTTATGTTTCAAGGAGTCGTGGCTGAACGACGACAACATCAACATACAGCTGGACGGTTATAGGATGTACCGGCAGGATAGAACGCCTGGTAAGACAAGGTGTGGACGGTCTATGTATTTTTGTAAATAACAGCTTGTGCATGATATCTAAGTAAGTCTCAAGCTATTACTTGGCAGGCAGCATCCGCTCTGAGCTAAAGGCTAGAGCTGCCGCTTTCAAGGAGCGGGACTCTAACCCGGAAGCTTATAAGAAATCCCGCTATGCCCTCCAGCAAACCATCAAACAGGCAAAGCATCAATACAGGACTAAGATGTAATAGTACTACACCAGCTCTGATGCTTGTTGGATGTGGCAGGGCTTGCAAACCTTTACACACTACAAAGGGGAGCACAGCCGAGAGCTGCCCAGTGACACGAGCCTACCAGACGAGCTAAACTACTTCTATGCTCGCTTCGAGGCAAATAACAGTGGAGCAGGTTGAGAGTTCAAGTTCCTTGGTGTCCACATCACCAACAAACTAACATGGTCAAAGCATACCAAGATGGTTGTGAAGAGGGCACGACAAAACCTATTCCCCCTCAGGAGACTGAAAATATTTGGCGTGTGTCCTCAAAGTTCTACAGCTGCGATCTGCCTTCTGGTTGCATCACTGCCTGGTATGGCAATTGCTCGGCCTCTGACCGCAAGGCACTACAGAGGGTAATGTGTACGGCCCAGTACATCACTGGGGCAAAGCTTCCTGCCATACAGGACCTCTATACCAGGGAACGCCCTAAAAATTGCCAAAGACTCCAGCCACCCTAGTCAGACTGTTCTCTCTGTATTAAGTAAGCATTTCACTGTAAGGTCTACACCTGTTGTATTCGGCGCATGTGACAAATACAATTTGATTTGATTTTACCCTACCCACCACCCACACACTTGTCTCGCTCTCTCTGTCGCTCTCTATCTCTACACTTTTCCCCTTCACTTTTCATTCTTCCATTTGAAGGCCACAGTATGAGGCCTAGGGCTGGAGGGCCTTATGCAACTGTCCATATTCACCCTCCCTCCTTCATCAAGGGCATTTCAATCACACTCTCTCTCCTTTCTCACTCATACCACATCTACCCTTTTTCACTCTCTGTAATAAAAGTGACCCTTCTCTCTCTCTCTCTCTCCTTTGTCGTGAAATTACCTTAGCATTGTCTTTTGGTTGTCAATCAACTCATGTGTCCACTCCTCTCAACATACAGGTACCCCTCTCTGAGGTGGCCATGGGGCTTCTATTGGGGTGATGCAATTAAAATGCGTTTATAGGGTTGAAACGAGATGATGTAACCTCACTTCAACCAGGGTCATTAGTCTCTTCACAGAGCGTCGGGATGCGTAACAGGTTGTCATGGTAACCAACGGCTTTTAAGCATATTATGCAGTAGGGGTGGATGGGTTGTTCGGTAGAGAGAGACCCCACCCCCTCCACCACTACAGTCCCATTCTCACTCTGCCTAGGCCTAATTATATGTAGGTCATTTATGTTGGCTGTCAGTTGTTGGCCTTTTGGAAGCATCGAGGCAGCAACATATGACCTTTTATGCACACACACATTCACGCGCACACAGCCACTCAAACAAAACGCATATTTCTCAATGCACAAGTGTAGTAATTTTAAGAAATAGTTTCCTTTCTTCAGAGCGCTCACTGAGACCACGGACAGCTCTTAGAGACGAATGGCTCAAACATGGCCGCCGCTGGGATTCAATGTGCCTGTTTGTGTGATCTCAGCCCTACAGAAGGCTCTTACATGGTCGTGCTGCATGGATGTGTGTACAGCACTGTGGGGAGGAACTAGTCTACAGAAGGCTCCGTAATACTACCGTAATTAGTCTGAGGGCCAACCAAGCCAAAGCCTTATCTGTGGACATCAAAGGAGACTGAGAGAGAGTTTCAGATGTTTAGTTCCTCTCGCTCTTCTACGCTCTCCCCCGCGCTCTCTCGGTCTTCTTCCCCCTCTCTCTTTTTCTCCCCCACCTCTAACTGATGACAGTTGCCTCTCCTCAAGTGCCGAGGGCCAATCTGCCTCTGAGGAATTGAAATGTGCTGCCAGCCTCAGTTTTACCACCGTTATATTTGTTATTTGATTTAAATAAAGTGATCATGAACAATCTAGCATGTGATTACTGGTGTAGAAATATAACAATCCTTTACACCTGATTCAAAACCTCCCGTCTGCCATTATACTGTATATCCTGTTTTTTGACAGAAAGACTGTTTATTTTGCAGGAATGGCATTGCTAGGCTTTTCGTGGGCAAGATAATGACAAAGATAAACTGAAGGGAAGGGAAATGTTTATATGGAATGTGGCTGGCTGTTTGTGGCTGGTTATTTTGGGGTGGTGGAAACGTCAGGCAGGCTGGCAGAGTTTGCCCCTGGAGGTTTGAGTGCTGGCACTTCTCCCTAGTGTACACTACACTGAACTCTACAGCTGTTTTCTCACTTCCTTCTTTATCTCTCTCTTTCACTCACTCTCATTTGTTCACCCTACCTCTATCCCTCTCTTTGACATTTTCATCCACACACTCCCTCATTCTGGTCTCCTTTTGCTCTGTGCTCGTCCTCTAAGGCTCTCTCGCTCCCTCCCTTTTCCCTTCACATTCCATCTGCCATTTCACTTGCTTGCTCTGTATTTCTCAGTCCAACAATTCCGCCCTCCCTCTTCAGTGTTTTCTCCTCCTGGCAGGCTCTCTCCTTTCACCTCGCTCTGTCTTTCGACAGGAGGCTGGGTCAGTCAGGCTGTACTCTACTGCAGCTGGCTTCTACCCCTGTGGAAATAAACATTTGGATGAACCTACATGAACATTTTTATATAAACCCGACATGAACCTACTGAACCTAGATGACTCTTCTAGAGGAACACCTGGCCACCTGAATACACTCAGCTTGGTGGACACTTGAGTCAGACCAGTCATCATTGTCATCGTTTTCATCACCTTGTTATTGCACTGCTACCATGAAAACAGCCGTCAGTACTGCCCTCATTCAATTCCTTAATTATATGTTGCTCCTGCCCTCATAACATAATTAGGACAGGTAGCTAATAGCCGCCCTACTACAGTTTTCTCCACAGGTCAGTCTGTTTCCCCCTTTCATCAGGTCCCACTTCCAGGATGGGTAGACGTTTTCTGTCCATCTCTCTTCATGTTCACTCCCCAGTGCACCACTGACAAACACAGGACTGCCTGTGTGTGTGTGTCTCCAGACTCCAGTGATGTTGCCCCGCAGTACTAAACCCCTCCTGGAGTGTCTTTACTTTTGTTTATATCCGTTTATCACTCCTGAAACAGCCTGTACCCGCCCCTCGCACGGTGTTACAGCCGCCAGCATGCACGCACACCCCCTGCACAGCATGCTGGGAAATCCTAATCCCAGTTGCATATACCTGCCATCTGGGGCATGATGCAAGAGTCACATGCCTGTCATTATGCAAAATAGTCTCGTAACTTTGTTTATAAGGGAAGAATCGGTGTCTGAAACTGTGTGCTGCCACCACCATGAATTACAATGTTGGAGCTATGGAGTATCAACGTCAAGGTTTCTCTGTTCTGTATCTCCCTTTACAGTAGGGCTGGAATTGCCAGGGGCCTCACGATACAATATTATCACATTAACTTAGGTGCCAATTCTATATGTATTGCGATTCAATACTGTGATTTTTGTGTTAAACATATTGCTCACCATGTCTGTTGCAGGGAGCCTTGAGAAAACAAGTTTTGATCAGTCATGGAAATTGAAAAATTGAATTGGGAATGGGGGAGACCTAGTCAGACGGGCAATTGAATGCCTTGAACTGAAATGAGTCTTCCGCATTTAACCCAACTCCTCTGAATCAGGGAGGTGCGGGGGGCTGCCGTAATCAACCTCCACGTCTTCGGCGCCCAGGGAACAGTGGGTTAACTGCCTTGCTCAGGACCAGAACGACAGATTTTTACCTTATCAGTTCGCTCCCTATTTAAAAAGAAGATGGAGAACAAGCTAGTTTTGGTGCAGCTACAGTAAACTAGCGCAAAATAATATTGTGACGTTGTCAAAACGATACGATATATCGTCAAAAATAATATACAGATTTGTAACTGTATCAATCTTTTTTTTTTTCTCCAATACTTTAAGCTCCATCTTTCTCTCCCTCCCCTCCCCTTTCTCTCCTTAACAAACGGGGGTGATGATGCCGTTGTGTCACGGGGAAAGAATGTTGGGCAGGTTCCACTGTGGTGAACCCAGCTTAGCAGGGATAAAAGATCTGTTGCGGATGCCTTTTCCCCCTCCTAAATCCCACATCACAAACATGTGTGCCATATTTTCCCCTCTGTTTTGTTCAGAGCCATCAGTTATTACAGGGTGTAGAAATGCGTCTTGTGTTGATTAATGGGTTGTTATTTCCTTTGTTTTGTGATGATTGTTATACCTATAGTCTAAACAGTGTTTTATTAAGCTGCACCTGTACTCACTCCCTTCCTCAACTACACCTCCACATTAAGCATACGGATCAGCAACACCTTCTAATTGACCTGTCATAGGATCATGTTACAGTGAGTCACTAAGCTGGGATAACTCAACCTGGCTCAATGAAGGACCCCTGGGAGAGTGGTGCATGTGCCTGAATAAAAATGAGTCATCCACACACCAACTCCTTTCCCCCTTCCTTTCTTTTCTCTCGCCTTCTCCTCACCTTCCTCCCACTAACCCGGGCTCGCATTTCTCTTTCCCTCTGTGTTACCCCTGTCCTCCCTCCCTGCCTCTCTTCTCCTCCCCCCCCATGGAGAGAGGGGACAAAGCAGTGGCTGAGAGAATGACAGAGTGGTGACAGCACCGTACTCAGATCAATAGAGGGCTGAATAGGGCCATCAGAGCCAGGCTAATCTGGGCTGTGACACATGACCATTGTGACAACACACAAACGCTGCCACTGACAAACAAGCAAGCAGAAAGCAGATGTACACTCACATCAACGTATTCATGCACACACTGATCTTCCGTCTCACACTCTCCCACACACACATCCGGCCCAGCACATCAAGACCCCTCATGTTTAGATCATTCATGATAATTAAGAGACTACAAGGTGGCGACTCTGCCCTCTACCCGTTTATCTTGTTGCCAGGAAACAGATGTGGTGCTGCTCTATTGCTGGTTACACTGTACCACTGCCAGTCTTGGTTGGGTGGGTTCAGCACTGTAGCACTGACAGTCTTGGTTGGGTAGGTTCAGCACTGTAGCACTGACAGTCTTGGTTGGGTGGGTTCAGCACTGTAGCACTGACAGTCTTGGTTGGGTGGGTTCAGCACTGTAGCACTACCAGTCTTGGTTTGGTGGGTCCAGCCCTGTAGCACTGCCAGTCTTGGTTGGGTGGGTCCAGCACTGTATCACTGCCAGTCTTGGTTGGGTGGGTCCAGCACTGTAGCACTGACACTCTTGGTTGGGTGGGTTCAGCACTGTAGCACTACCAGTCTTGGTTGGGTGGGTTCAGCAGTGTAGCACTGACAGTCTTGGTTGGGTGGGTTCAGCACTGTATCACTGACAGTCTTGGTTGGGTGGGTCCAGCACTGTATCACTGCCAGTCTTGGTTTGGTGGGTCCAGCCCTGGAGCACTGCCAGTCTTGGTTGGGTGGGTCCAGCACTGTAGCACTGACAATCTTGGTTGGGTGGGTCCAGCACTGTATCACTGCCAGTCTTGGTTTGGTGGGTCCAGCCCTGTAGCACTGACAGTCTTGGTTTGGTGGGTCCAGCCCTGTAGCCCTGACAGTCTTGGTGGGTCCAGCACTGTGGTTGGAGGTTATGGGGGAAGAGTTGTATGTGCATTGTACATGATCGTGAATGAGAAAGTGTGGCTTCATTCGCCTGTCTTTGTATCTCTGTGTGTGTGTGTGTGTCCTGACTAGGCCCAGCCTGAACAGGTGCTGGTCTAGTGCATACTGGAATGTGTTCAGAAGCCCAATGGGCCAATGGGAACAGGGCCAGCACTGCAGGAGGCAGCACAGCTAACTTTTAACACTGAGTTACTGTTCCTAGCTGGGGAAGGAAAATATTTGCCAAATCATGAAATGTTACTAGCTATAATAATACCATTTTATTAGTCTCAAGTCATGACTTAAAGCTTTATCTTTTTCATTTAACAACATGTACATGTCTCATATATTTTCCTCTGAATTCTTTGTTCCTACATTTCACCGGCTTCATTCACTGAGGATAGTGGCATAATGTATTCAGGAGACACTCTGATATGGAGAAGCTTTTTGAAGTTAAAGTCTAGAAGCCAATGGGATTGTCTGTCATGATGGGCCCTACTGCAGAATGTCACATCTATCCATTCATAGTGCTGGCTTCCGTCTCTGTCAGGGCTGGGTGACGATCGGGACAGACGGTTGTCAACCACCCACAAAGCAACCCTGTCTGCTACGATCCCACAGAGCTGATTCAACCCAATGACACACGCATGCATGCATATACAGACATTGCCGCACACACACAGAGACAGACACACACACACACACTATGGCTACAGCCACACAGACACACACACACACACGCACACACACTGGCTACAGCCACATCTAACAGACGCCAACTCTGTCATGGCAACAAAGCCTCTCAGTCATTCTCTGTGGCTGCCATCCCCAGCTGCATGTATTGTCTCCTATAGTCTCCCTCAGTATAGCACGTATGAACACCCTGCAGCCCAGCCTGCTGAACACAACGCATGTATTATACATCACCGTCTGGAGCTACACTGTGTGTGTGTGTGTGTGTGTGTCTGCATAGTGATGAGTGTGAATGAGACTTTCTGATTGTATAGATGAGCTGATTGCTGCTGTAATTGGCCAGTGTTTTGGGTGCTGAAGCTGAAGGGGGAGCTGGGGTCTCCCTCGTAATGAGGGAGTATGTGCGTGTGGCTTTATGCAACAGATGTGAAACGGCTAGCTAGTTAGCGGTGGTGCGCGCTAAATAGCGTTTCAATCGGTGACGTCACTTGCTCTGAGACCTTGAAGTAGTTTTTCCCCTTGCAGAGGGGCTTTTGGTGCGCGGTGGTGCGCGACTTTTGTGGAGCGATGGGTAACGATGCTTCGTGGGTGACTGTTGTTGATGTGTGCAGAGGGTGCCTGGTTCGCGCCCGGGTATGGGCGAGGGGACGGTCTGAAGTTATACTGTTACATTTAGTTGTTTATGGATGGAAATAATTACCGCAAATTATGTGTATAATGAAGGGACAATGTGAGAGGTAGAGGTTGGGAGAAAGAGGAGGGAAGGAATAGAGTGGGAGAGAGGGAGAGGTAGGTAGGTAGGAAAGAGAAGGAATGAGAGGGTTTTGGAGAGAG
The DNA here is from genome assembly GCF_013265735.2 of Oncorhynchus mykiss. Classification (NCBI taxonomy): domain Eukaryota; kingdom Metazoa; phylum Chordata; class Actinopteri; order Salmoniformes; family Salmonidae; genus Oncorhynchus; species Oncorhynchus mykiss. The sequence continues at coordinate 27,466,154 of NC_048585.1, read as the reverse complement.
AGAGAGAGAGAGAGAGGTAGGTAGGAAAGAGAAGGAATGAGAGGTTGTTAGAGAGAGAGGTAGGTAGGAAAGAGAAGGAATGAGAGGTTGTTAGAGAGAGAGGTAGGTAGGAAAGAGAAGGAATGAGAGGTTGTTGGAGAGAGAGAGAGAGAGGTAGGTAGGAAAGAGAAGGAATGAGAGGGTGTTGGAGAGAGAGAGAGAGAGAGGTAGGTTGGAAAGAGAAGGAATGAGAGGGTGTTGGAGAGAGAGAGAGAGGTAGGTAGGAAAGAGAAGGAATGAGAGGTTGTTGGAGAGAGAGAGAGAGAGAGAGGTAGGTTGGAAAGAGAAGGAATGAGAGGGTGTTGGAGAGAGGTAGGTAGGAAAGAGAAGGAATGAGAGGGTGTTGGAGAGAGAGAGGGGTAGGTAGAAAAGAGAAGGAATGAGAGGGTGTTGGAGAGAGAGAGAGGTAGGTAGGAATGAGAGGGTGTTGGAGAGAGGTAGGTAGGAAAGAGAAGGAATGAGAGGGTGTTGGAGAGAGAGAGAGGTAGGTAGGAATGAGAGGGTGTTGGAGAGAGAGAGAGAGAGAGGTAGGTAGGAAAGAGAAGGAATGAGAGGGTGTTGGAGAGAGAGAGGTAGGTAGGAAAGAGAAGGAATGAGAGGGTGTTGGAGAGAGAGAGGTAGGTAGGAAAGAGAAGGAATGAGAGGGTGTTGGAGAGAGAGAGGTAGGTAGGAAAGATAAGGAAGGAGAGGGTGTTGGAGAGAGAGAGGTAGGTAGGAAAGAGAAGGAATGAGAGGGTGTTGGAGAGAGAGAGGTAGGTAGGAAAGATAAGGAAGGAGAGGGTGTTGGAGAGAGAGAGGTAGGTAGGAAAGAGAAGGAATGAGAGGGTGTTGGAGAGAGAGAGGTAGGTAGGAAAGATAAGGAATGAGAGGGTGTTGGAGAGAGAGAGGTAGGTAGGAAAGAGAAGGAATGAGAGGGTGTTGGAGAGAGAGAGGTAGGTAGGAAAGAGAAGGAATGAGAGGGTGTTGGAGAGAGAGAGAGAGGTAGGTAGGAAAGAGAAGGAATGAGAGGGTGTTGGAGAGAGTGTGTTATGAGTGTTGTGAGAGTGTTTGAGGTGGTAACCTGTGTGCGCTCCTCTGCACTACTCCATCCAAATCCTTGATCTGTGGTCGGCTCACGTTCTGTCTGTCAGGTATTCGGGTCTGGCTCTGACTAGGGCTGTTGCGGTGACCGTATTACCGCCGCACCAGCAGTCATGACCACAGACAAATTCCCTGTGACCGCTGGTCACGGTAATCCCAATCCAAAACGGCGCAAATAAATGGCATTGATGGGTAGCCTACCAAACTGGCTAACGGCCCTCGTTAATGACCCGGTACCAAGCGCTCTAGTGTCCCTATAATCACTCTCTAAACCCTTCATGATTGAATTTGAATATTCTGAATGAGGACAAATGGTGAGGGGAGTTAGAGGTCCTGTTTCAAAAGGCAAAGAGCGAGCAGCTGTTAGGGTGTAGAGGCCCCGTGTGTGTGTGTGTGTGTGTGTGTGTGTCTGAGAAACACACAGGATGGAGGGAGAGACTGCAACTTCTGTTGACTCGCGCTAGACTAACTTCTTGCTAGTTATTTGTCATCCCATCTGATTACAGAGTACTACCTGTCTTGACTCATTCAAATCGAGAGAAGCTATCTAACTAGGCTAATTGAGGCTAGCCATAATGACTTCTCACCATTCTACAGTTATCCTACACATAACAACAACTCCATTCAGATTATAGTGTAAATAGCAGCCTACCTGTTGGCTTTTGGTCGTTGTAGCCTTTCTTTATCATTTCACTTTTAATTCTGTCCTTTTAATTCCAATTTCCATTGATAAACTATCTCCTAACCTTCTTGCTACACAAGCAGAGCAGCAATGGAATTGTCTCTCTCTCTCTGCTGGAAGTGCAACCATCAGAGCCTTACCATCAGAGCCTTACCATCAGAGCCTTACCATCAGAGCCTTACCATCAGAGCCTTACCATCAGAGCCTTGCCAACAGAGCCTTGCCATCAGAGCCTTGCCATCAGAGCCTTGCCATCAGAGCCTTACCATCAGAGCCTTGCCATCAGAGCCTTGCCATCAGAGCCTTGCCATCAGAGCCTTGCCATCAGAGCCTTACCATCAGAGCCTTACCATCAGAGCCTTGCCATCAGAGCCTTGCAATCAAAGCCTTGCCATCAGAGCCTTGCCATCAGAGCCTTGCCGTCAGAGCCTTGCCGTCAGAGCCTTGCCGTCAGAGCCTTGCCGTCAGAGCCTTGCCGTCAGAGCCTTGCCGTCAGAGCCTTGCCGTCAGAGCCTTGCCGTCAGAGCCTTGCCGTCAGAGCCTTGCCAACAGAGCCTTACCATCAGAGCCTTGCCATCAGAGCCTTGCCATCAGAGCCTTGCCATCAGAGCCTTGCCATCAGAGCCTTACCATCAGAGCCTTACCATCAGAGCCTTGCCATCAGAGCCTTGCAATCAAAGCCTTGCCGTCAGAGCCTTGCCGTCAGAGCCTTGCCGTCAGAGCCTTGCCGTCAGAGCCTTGCCGTCAGAGCCTTGCCGTCAGAGCCTTGCCGTCAGAGCCTTGCCGTCAGAGCCTTGCCGTCAGAGCCTTGCCGTCAGAGCCTTGCCGTCAGAGCCTTGCCGTCAGAGCCTTGCCGTCAGAGCCTTGCCGTCAGAGCCTTGCCGTCAGAGCCTTGCCGTCAGAGCCTTGCCGTCAGAGCCTTGCCGTCAGAGCCTTGCCGTCAGAGCCTTGCCGTCAGAGCCTTGCCGTCAGAGCCTTGCCGTCAGAGCCTTGCCATCAGAGCCTTGCCATCAGAGCCTTGCCATCAGAGCCTTGCCATCAGAGCCTTGCCATCAGAGCCTTGCCATCAGAGCCTTACCATCAGAGCCTTGCCATCAGAGCGCATTCCTTTATTAGTGACTTATTAGTCACATCATTCAGTACTTATGTTTTTCGAAGTGATTTCTAAGACATTCCCAGGTTTATAGGCCTAACATGACTAAATAAATAATAGGTTTTATTGTGATGGTCAATGCTATATTAAATGGATTTATTTTGTATTTTTAAAATGTAAATGTTCAAAAGGCACCTTAAACACGTTGATGTTAATTAACGGTAAATTACCGTGAGTCCTAGGTCGGACTGCTTTGATCACTGTCTGTCACTGGCCAAAATATCAAATATCGTACACACGTTGTCAAACAGACACAGAGTAGAAGGCTTGGTTTTGGCTTTTGGCATGCGTTGACTGATCAGAGCTCAAATGGATGTAGGATTTCAATGTATTATATCCCATGTCTTTTTTTTTTGTTCTCCTGAATTATACATCCATGCATCTCTGCTACACATTCAAGTGTAGTAGATTATCATGATTGTGTTTTATGATACATGCACAGCTCCCCCTGTTGTGTGCTATGCAGAGACCAAGCGCAGGCTGTCCTCGGGAATGTTGTGGAACATTCACTGTCTTTATCTGCCCCCTTTGACCTCCCACCTCTGAACTTCAGTCGACCTGTCACGCTGACAGCAGGGGGAACACAATGATGAATCTCAGGTTTTTTCCTTTCTTATCGCTCTGTGTCAAAGGTCATACTGTCACTTATTGTCCTCCACTTTTCTGTGTGTGTGCGCGCTTCATTTAACAGTAGCAATCTTCCTCCTCAGCTGGTTGCTCTTTGAGGTAGCAGATTCCCAACAGACACACACGCATACACTTTTACGGTTATTGTTTTACAGGCCTTGTGCTGTGATGTAATGGTCTCCCATCCAAAATGTCCCAGGTTTATGGACCATAGTGAGATCTGATGAACACTGCCCAGCCCCGGATCAGAGCAGTTGATGAGCTGCCTGACATTAAAGAGATGGACAGCTCTAGACTGCCAACCACTACAGTATAATAACCAGTAAGAGACTGGGGGATGGAGGGAGATGGGGTGGGGGGGGTGGTGTTATCTTACGGTCTATATAAAGCAGATGTGAATTGTGATTGGATTGTATTGATGCTCATGCAAGGTTACTCATCGTGCGAGGTTAGCTTGCTGAACTACCTTCACTTCATGTCCCAAGCGTCAATTTCTCTATGAACAATAGGAGCACAGGAAGAGAGAGAAATGTAACTTTCAGTGACTCCATGTGGCATGAAGGTATAGTGGAAAACAAGGTGGCTCAACGTCAACAACAACAGGGGAAAACACTGGTGAACAGGTGCGTGATTCAATCTGTGCTGTGTCCTTTGTGTCTGAGAGAGTGGAAGAACAAAGGAGAGCGCGAGAGAGAAAGAACAAGAAATTGTGTGTGAGAGAGAACAAGAGACAGAGAGAGGGAGGAGAGAGGGAGGGAATGACAGAGAGAGAATGAAAGAAGGGGAGATATAGAGTGCAATATAGAAGCCCAAATCAAAGTTTATTGGTCACGTACACCATTTTGCAGATGTTATCGCAGGTGCTCATTTTATGGCTCTAGCTCCAACAGTGCAGCAATATCTAGCAATACAATAACTATACACACAAAATCCAAAAGTATAAAAAGAACAAGAAATTAAGACATCTCACACAAGCTGTGGCCTCCTGATTTAAAAAATACAAAAATAAAAAATACTGCATGAAGAGGAAAATGAAGAGGGGAATTAAACTGTGAAAACATGTAGTTGATGTGAAGTTGAATAAGTGTTGCTGCTATTTTGAAATAAAATAAGCTCTTCGTTCCCAGGAGTAAGTGTACGTGCGAGTGATGGCAGGATGAGTGTGATTATGGGATTGTCTGTGTTATTGCTTCAGTCACAGACGGACAGGTTTCTGAGGCTTTCTCCTCAGTTTATCCATTTGTGTTTGTCTGCGTGTGTGTATATTGTCAGTGTAGTGGACGACTGAGCTGTTATCTGGTGTGTGAGTCTAAATGAATCTGCATGTGGTGTTTAATCCTGTTAACTGTGGTCACGGTTCCATTTCTCACGTGAAGCAACAGGACACACACACACACACACAATATGCAAATGTTTATAATTCATAATGTCTTGATATCTCAAAATCATTGTCATGTGGTTTTATTAAAATAAAAAAACTCCAAATCTAAATGAAAATGATACAAACCTAAAAAGTAACTTATATTGCCATTGCCAACTATGTGAAAATAGCCTACCTAAAGCCAACAAATAAAAACATTGCAGCCTGCAGGTAGAAAATATCCGCATTAAAAATGAATATGCTATAAATCGCACGCTGAGTGGTTATCGAAAGGGAGAGAGCTGGGAAGATGTTTCAAATACATTGAGGAACTATTGTAATTCTCAATGGATGTAAAAAAACAGACTTAGTTTGCTTGCCGTTTGAGGTGAAGAAAACACTACTCTGAGAAGCTCCACAGGTCGTTAGTGGTGGTGCGTTAAGCCAATCGGAAAAACTTTTAGATCCCGAAATGAGCACATCTCTATGCCTACATTTCTGCGCAGGCCAGGTAGCCTATAGGCCTACTTCTATGTACAATCAGGCCAGGTAGCCTATAGGCCTACTTCTATGTACAATCAGGCCAGGTAGCCTATAGGCCTACTTCTATGTGTGCGCATCCTTACTCAGCATTGATGGCAGCGCTGCAAACAAGACAATGACTAAATAATCAAAACTCGTACATGGAATGAAATAAACCAAGTGCAGCATAGGATGTTTCCCCCGCGAACAATGTGTCCACTCCGACAATGAGAACGCGTAGACTGGAATAATAATATTGAATGCCTTAAAATACATTACCGTAACCCAAGTAACAAACGTTGTAGATTAGAAATGACATGTAAATGTACGACTGGTGATATATGTAATGGGGGAATTGACATATACTGACAATCAAATGCGAACAATTCACACAAGGAAGGAATGGGGAATGTGCACACATTGGCAGGAGAGAGCGCATTCTGGAGAGAGAAGTGCATTGTGCATCTGGGCGCATGGTCAATCTGACGTCTTCATTGGCCATGCAGAATTTAGGGTGATTATGGCCTCAGCAGAAGTCAGGGCGTTCATACTTCTTGCGCTTTGCAGAGCTGTTGTCAAGGACGTGAGTTTGTGTTTATACAGGATGTACCGCCCCCCACCTACCGTCAACAAATCATGTCCATGTGGAGCTATACAGAGCCCTCCACATTGTTACAAAATTTTGGAGGCACATGGCGATGAGCTTGATTTGCCCTCTGCATGCCTCTGTAGGCTCCGCATTTACGTCACGTCACATGTGCCGCCTCCTACCACATTTTTGGATCAAACATATTGGCTTTTTCTAGGCCTCCGCAATGGATTAGTTCACTGAGATGGGAGTGTGTGTGTGTGTGTTACTGCTCGGCTTAATCTCTGTCGAACAACAGCCTAACGACAAAACAGTCAACTAATTGGGATTGGTTTTCATTGAGCCTGGTCTCCCAGTAGAATCCCAATAGGACCCCGTAACCCATTCCAGCCCGATGGGTAATCCGCTTACTACCGCTGCACATTGATCCTCATATCATTTCTAATCATTACAATCACTCACAACTAGCTTTTTATTGGGGACAACAGATCAATTTGGTCTGCGCACGTTTCTGCAAGTGTGTATCCATGTGAGCGAGCATCTCTGTCTGCGTATGTGTGTACGTTTCTGTGAGTGTGTATCCATGTGAGCGTGCATCTCTGTCTGCGTATATGTGTGTACGTTTCTGTGAGTGTGTATCCATGTGAGCGTGCATCTCTGTCTGCGTATATGTGTGTACGTTTCTGTGAGTGTATATCCACGTGAGCGTGCATCTCTGTCTGCGTATATGTCTACGTTTCTGTGAGTGTGTATCCACGTGAGCGTGCATCTCTGTCTGCGTATATGTGTGTACGTTTCTGTGAGTGTGTATCCATGTGAGCGTGCATCTCTGTCTGCGTATATGTGTGTACGTTTCTGTGAGTGTGTATCCATGTGAGCGTGCAGCTCTGTCTGCATATATGTGTGTACGTTTCGGTGAGCGTGTATCCATGTGAGCGTGCATCTCTGTCTGCGTATATGTGTGTACGTTTCTGTGAGTGTGCATGCATGAGCCCTGCCCCATGTAATACCACAAAGTGTGGCGCTGACTGACACACACAGTGGCCTGGCAGACACACACACCTGAAGGTCACCATCAGTTACAGACAGCCCTCCCCTTTGTGTTTGTGTGTGTGTGTGTTTCTCAGTGTGTAGTGTGTGTGTGTGTGTGTTTCTCACTGTGTGTGTGTTTCTCACAGTGTGTATGTTTCTCACAGTGTGTAGTGTGTGTTTCTCACAGTGTGTGTGTGTGCGCGTGCCCATGAGGACTCTTATCTTCTCTTATCCCAGTTCATCAGCATCATTCTATATAAATCATCTTCCAGTTCAGTTTCAACAGACATATCAAAACAACAGATTTGAAGCTGTATACAAAGCAGACTATTCTGTAAATAGAGACTGGGATAAAGAATGTGTCTGCAGCAGAGAAGGACAAGGACATAGAGGGGGAGAGGGAGGGAGAGATAGAAAGTGCATAGATTGCAGCCTACAAATATGATAAATGTTCTGGCATTATATTACCTAGATGTAGAGGTATTCGGTTGGCGTGTGCCTGCCTGTATGCGTACACGCTGTAGTGTGTGTGTGTGATCTCCATGTCAGGGTTGGAGTAATGATAGTGACCGCTGTAATGACTTGACAGAGCCCTGTGCTGCTGTCATAAAGCTGTACAACAGGGAGGAGTATGGTTCAGAAAGTGCTAACCTCAGGGTCTGTCATTACACAGCCCCCGCACACACACACCTGGCCACTGGACACAATGTGCTGCTGTATTGCTGTGCTATAATCAAAGTCTGGCAGAGAGAGAGAGAGACGCTGTGTCATAATGACCTCATATTGACCCTTCAGTCTCCTGGGCTTGTGTGTTTGTAGAGCTCGGTTTTCAGGGCTGATCCCTTCAGTGAGAGACAACACACACACGCACAAACACACACCGGTGGCTCCACTCTGATCATTGACCTGTTTAGTCATGAGAGACAGTCAGAGGTCTGTGGCTTAGTCAGTCAGTCGTCTGGGAGAGGTTTAATGACTTAGCTAGGGCCTTTAATCTGCAGACCAATGGCTCTGAATGACTCTGCTTGGAATAGGAGAGACTGGGCTGTGCAGTGTGCATGCATGATTTAGGCATGTTTGTGCAAGATAATGTTTGCTAGTGTGAGATTCAAGATGGTGCCGTTTCTGGCGTGTGAGTGTGTGCACTGAGTATACCAAACAGGAACACCTTCCTAATATTGAGTTGCACTCCCCTCTTTGCCCTCAGAACAGCCTGAATTCACAGGGGCATGGACTCTACAAGGTGTCAAAGGTATTCCACAGGGATGCTGGCCCATGTTGACTCTAATGCTTCCCACAGTTGTGTTAAGTTGGCTGGATGTTCTTTGGGTGGTGGACCATTCTTGATACACACAGGAAACTGTTGAGCATGAAATATCCAGCAGCATTGCAGTTCTTGACACAAACCGGTGCGCCTGGCACCTACTACCATACCCTGTTCAAAGTCACTTAAATATTTTGTCTTGCCAATTCACCCTCTGAATGGCACACACACACAATCCATGTCTTAGTTGTCTCAAAGGTTAAAGAAGGATTTTTAAGCCATTAAATTCACTACATCTACACTGATGGAAGTGGATTTAACAAGTGACATCAATAAAGGTTCATATCTTTCGCCTGGATTCACCTGGTCAGTCTGTCATGGTATGTTCAGGAAATCTACAGGAAACAAAATGTATCGTGGTGCTTGGTTGAAGCTGTGAGTTCTGCTACACCACAGGTCCGGGGTTTGGGCATGCTGCTTCTGCTTTGACTTTGCCAGGGAATGTCATCCTAATGACATGGTCCAGTCTGCAGCCTGCAGCCAGACAGCCTGCTGCTCACTAACTAACGATAAGCCATAAGCCACTGCACCCTCTGCGCCATCATGTCACACTGTCACTGCAACATGCTAATACATTTACTCTGTCTGTCCCCAATACTCTCACACGCCTGCTTCTCCAGTGTGTCTCTTCTCCTTCTCTACCACTGATACATATACGATCTGGATAGATTGATAATGTATTGCTTATACCTATCAAATGTTGTCGGATCAGTGGTCGTGAAGGAAAGGAAGCGGTTTGAAACTATTGGGACTTGCCATGTTTTTTTTCCCATGTTGCTATGTTCTGTTTTGATGTGTCAGACTTACGTTTCATGTTCATGCTTGTCTTATTCATTGTGCTTTAATCATTGATTCATTTTGCTTTTGTGTGCTTTGTTTGCGTTTGTTTTGACATGGGCTGTTTTTTTGTTTGTTTCCTCTGTCCCTTTTCTGCATGTGCCTCCACAATAGCTTTGTACCAATGGCTAGAGGCTGACCGCCAAGGCAGGGACCCCGATACAGCAGCCGCAGGTAAACTCCACCAACTGAATCCCATGTAGGGGTGTACAACTCTCTCTCCCTTCAGATACTAACTTGCATAGTGTCCTCTCTCTCCCTTCTTATACTAACTTGCATAGTGACCCCTCTCTCCCTTCAGATACTAACTTGCATAGTGTCCCCTCTCTCCCTTCTTATACTAACTTGCATAGTGTCCCCTCTCTCCCTTCAGATGCTAACTTGCATAGTGTCCCTTCTCTCCCTTCAGATACTAACTTGCATAGTGTCCCCTCTCTCCCTTCTTATACTAACTTGCATAGTGTCCCCTCTCTCCCTTCAGATACTAACTTGCATAGTGACCCCTCTCTCCCTTCAGATACTAACTTGCATAGTGTCCCCTCTCTCCCTTCAGATACTAACTTGCATAGTGTCCCCTCTCTCCCTTCTTATACTAACTTGCATAGTGTCCCCTCTCTCCCTTCAGATACTAACTTGCATAGTGTCCCTTCTCTCCCTTCAGATACTAACTTGCATAGTGACCCCTCTCTCCCTTCAGATACTAACTTGCATAGTGTCCCCTCTCTCCCTTCAGATACTAACTTGCATAGTGTCCCTTCTCTCCCTTCAGATACTAACTTGCATAGTGACCCCTCTCTCCCTTCAGATACTAACTTGCATAGTGACCCCTCTCTCCCTTCAGATACTAACTTGCATAGTGACCCCTCTCTCCCTTCAGATACTAACTTGCATAGTGACCCCTCTCTCCCTTCAGATACTAACTTGCATAGTGTCCCCTCTCTCCCCTCAGATACTAACTTGCATAGTGTCCCCTCTCTCCCCTCAGATACTAACATGCATAGTGTCCCCTCTCTCCCCTCAGATACTAACTTGCATAGTGTCCCCTCTCTCCCCTCAGATACTAACTTGCATAGTGTCTCCTCTTCCTTCATCTCGCCCTCCTCCTTTTTCAGACCCTCCTTCTCTCCATGTCTATCTTTCCATATATATCTCGCTCTCTCTCTTCCGGTCGACCCTTCCCCGGTCATTTGTATGTGGGTCAGATTCTCAGAGCTTGTTATTCTGAATCAGTCACTCTCCTCTGAAGGGGGCTATTTTTACCTTCATCCTCCTCCTCTTTCTCTTATGAGAAGAGAAGAGTTTTACCAGGCTATTTCTCTCTTCTCTCACTGTTGTTTTTGAGAGTGGAGGTTTGGCTTTCTCCTCTCTCTCTCTCTTTCTCTCTCCCTTATTTCACGTGTGTGTCCTAGTTTAACTTGAGAGACAGAGTGAGTAAGCGAGATGGAGAGAATGAGTAAGAGAGAGAGATTGTCATTAGAGAGGAAAGAGGCTTAGGCCCTCTCCTCTCTGTCCTGTCCACTCCTGTTTGTCTCAGCTAAGGGCCTCAAGAGAGTTTAGTCATCCTTCATTTGCCAGTTCAGATTACTGCACCTCCACACAGACACAGAAACCAGGAGCTAACCCACTGGCACTGCAACCCACAAGTCACCTAGGCAAGAGATGGCAGGATAGTGTGTGTATTTCGAGAGCAAAGGAGATGCAGAGTGCTTAACAGCAGATGAACGTCTTGGCTTTGTGTTTACATGCTAAAGACATGCCATCCATTTAGCATAGGATATCTGGAAAGTCTAGTGTTGGAAATTCAGCGATTTAACACACACACACACACACACACAGAGAGAGAGTGACATCCCTCTGGAGGACTGAGGTTATCCAGCTGTAACCTTTGTTTTTTCTCTAGTCTCTACATGACAGAGTGGGAGAGTGTTCACCAACGCTGCCAAAATGTCAACTTCCCAAGGCATTATTCATCTCTTATCGCACACACACACACACACACACACCCACACACACTGATACAATAACACTAATGCCTAAAGCGTTAGCCAAAGCCCTAGCTCACGTCAGCCATCAGTATCCGTCAAAGCAGTGCAGGTTAAGGCTTGTCTAACATTTCTACTCTTCCATCTCCTTACATTAACTCAGCAGTGTGTCCCCATCTCGCATCATTCCTCCCCCACACAGCCCTCACACTCTGGAGACGAACCGTTTGTGTGTGTATGTCATTTCCTTGTTTACTAGTATAGGAGAAGAAGATTGCAATGCTAACTGTCCACGAGATTGTCCCACTACGACAGCAAACTAAATCAACAACATGTACAGCTTGTGTTGTAAACACTGTAACCTTCCAATCGTTCTTACTGATGGTGATAGACTATTCATCTTACGATCTCTGCAAAACACATTACATTGATCTGAGATAGTTGCATTCGCCATGGAGACCACTCATTGTGTCACATTTAAAACAATCACTCTGCTCCTCCCTCCGTTCTCCTCATCCTTCCACGACCCTCTGACCTCGCTCGTATCAACAAAAGGCGCGGAAACGGTCATAATGATCGATACGACCCGGCCCATCTAACGGTTCTTTTCACTTGTCTGAAATCAGTGGGGGTTGGTCTCCCTTTTGTTGCTGTAGTATTGGAGACCTAGTCACCCACAGTTAAATAAATAATGTGCCTGGATTAGCACTAAGATTTAATGGCCGACTGAGACTTCTTTGTAAACAGAGTCGATTGGAAGCAACAGTCAACAGTTGGACAATCATGATTATGGCTTGTTAGTTTTGGTATTGAACCCCAACAAAGAGACAATGTCTGTAGTAACTAGGTCATCTGATTCCATGCTAGGAAGCTTCAGAGAAGGCACACAGTAGTGAAGGAAATGGATAAGACTTGATTGCACACATCTTATTACTGCTTAGCTAAACTAAGCTAATGACACGGTCCCAGCTGCTCCTTGCTCAGTGGACCTGATGTTGTAGTCAGTGCAGCTGTCTGACACATGAGCCAACATGGTCCTGCTTATACTCCATTAGACACACTGCTGCCCCATTTAAAGCATTGAAGCACTGAAGCTTTTAGCAGCCTAGCATAAAGGCTGGGGATTAATGATGTAGATGTGTTGTTCACTACACCTTGCTGTTTTACACATGAGGCTGGCAAAGTGAGGGGAACCAGAACAAGAAAGGCAGGCAAGGGGAAATATTTATTGTTGTGTGTGTGTGTGTGTGTGTGTGTGTGTGTGTGTGGGAAGGGGAAGTGGAAAGCTTCGTAGCACATCTGTTGACAGCATTCTGAGATATCCCAGAATGCTGTGCAACATACAGCTGTGCTCATTCTTGTTTTCTTCCTCCTTGTATTCCCTTATGATGATCTTTGATCCCCCTCTTATACACACACACACACACACACAGACACACACACACACACTTTGACACACACCAATATTTTTAGTTAGTCGACTTGGTTGTCCAGAGACTTGACCTCTCTCTCTCTTTCTCTCTCCCTCTCTAGGGGAGAACTTTGAGCAGAGCCCCCTGAAGAGGACGTTTAAGTCTAAAGTCCTGGCCCACTACCCTGAGAACGTGGAGTGGAACCCTTTCGACCAGGATGCTGTCAACATGGTGGGTGAACCATCGCTGAGCTCTGAGCCAAACTGAGTGGTGAATGGATGGATGGAGGGACCATATTGGAGAAATGAGGGCAGGTTTGGGGGGTAGCTGATAACTTATAATCAGTTACATGTAATCTGATTACAGAAAAACTGTAACTATAATCAGTTATGTAACTGGCACAATCTTTTTTAAATCAGATTAGATACTTTTGAAAAACTAGATTACTTATTGGATTGCTTTTTAATTCAGAAAGGATGTTTGTGAAAAAATACATTGATACTTTTCTGTTTTCTCAGTGACGTTCAATTCAGCATTGAAAAACAGGACGTTTTTTAGTTTGTTCCACATGAGCAAGTCTGACCACAAGTCAGAGACCACTATGATGACACACTACATGTGTTTGATGGATCCTTTTTGTCTTCATCTAATGCCTCTTAAGGGGAAAGTAATCCAAAAGTGAAAGTAATCAGATTACATTACTGAGTTTGGGTAATCCAAAAGTTACTTTACTTATTACAATTTTGGACAGGTAACGGATTACATTTAGAAAGTAACCTACTTAACCCTGAATGAGGGGAGTAGAAGGACAATAAACAGGCTCTATTCTATCTAATGAGTGGGCAGCAGGGAACCAAACTGGGTTGGAGGAAGGAATGGATGGAGGGACCTTATTGGTAACTAGTAACCGTAACGGATTACAGTTACATGTAATCTGATTACAGAAAAACTGTAACTATAATCAGTTATGTAACTGGCACAGTAAACGGGAACTATGGACTAACAATACCCCAACTAGGCATTGAAAGGCCTTTTAGATTGTTTACAGGGGAAAGGAAGGGCATGCTAGGATTATTCCAACCAATGCTTTAGGAAATAACAATGCACACACACACACCATTGGAGTAGAGAGGCCCATGATTAAGACACAATGCGTTGCCTTCTCGTTGTATCCTGGGTAATGGGGCGAAGGCACCAAATCCCTTCTGTCTCTATGGATTTACCCAGGGGGGGTTGCAGGCTGCGCTACATGGACTGTGGCTGCTTTGCTGCAGTTTGTGTTTAAAAATATATATTAAAAAAAAATATATATATATATATATATTTTTTCTCCCCAATTTCGTGGCATCCAATTGTTAGTAGCTACTATCTTGTCTCATCGCTACAACTCCCGTATGGGCTCATGCGTCCTCCGATACACAACCCAACCAAGCCGCACTGCTTCTTAACATAGCGCGCATCCAACCCGAAAGCCAGCCGCACCAATGTGTCGGAGGAAACACCGTGCACCTGGCAACCTTGGTTAGCGTGCACTGCGCCCGGCCCGCCACAGGAGTCGCTGGTGCGCGATGAGACAAGGATATCCCTACCCGCTAAACCCTCCCTAACCCGGACGACGCTAGGCCCATTGTGCATCGCCCAACGGACCTCCCGGTCGCGGCCGGTTACGACAGAGCCTGGGCGCGAACCCAGAGTCTCTGGTGGCACAGCTGGTGCTGCAGTACAGCGCCCTTAACCACTGCGCCACCCGGGAGTGTTGACGGGATGAGGGGAGGGGAAGCGTGCCAGGGTGGAAAGTAACTTTAGTGGAGGGAATATCTGATAAGACAAAGCTTTATATTGTCAAATATCTGCGTTCATGAGAAAAAAGGGAAAAGTTAAGATGGTGATGATGAAATTGTGTTTGTGCTTTATTGGATTTTATAAACTGGGTGGTTTGAGCCCTGAATTATGATTTGGCTAAAAGCCATGATATATCAGACCGTATACCACGGGCATGACAAAACATGTATTTTTACTGCTCTAATTACATTGGTAACCAGTTCATAATAACAATAAGTCTCCTCGGGGGTTTGTGATATATGGCCAATATACCACTACTCGGGGCTGTGTCCAGGCGTTGCGTCGTGCCTAAGAACAGCCTACAGCCGCGGTATATTGGCCATATACCACACCTCCTCGGGCCTGATTGCTAAAATAACCCACACACTGCAGGAAATGACAAACCAGAAGACTACGTTAGTCATGTATTGAATCACTCAAGGCCTGTCATGGAAGGGAGTGCCAAAGTTCCCGCTGACTTGTCGCTCAATGATCTGGGTCCACTGACGTGTATGTGGTTGAGGGATCATATGTTTGTGTTGTGTGTGTGTGTGTGTGTGTGTGTGGGTCAATGTGTGTGTGTTTGCCTAGGCCAGCATATTGAGCACCAGTAGAGGTAGCTGTCCTCGATACCTGTCCCTCAAGTCCCTATACAGGAGGTTCAGGAAGCGCTGGGTGTCGGCTGACCGTTGCCTCTCGTGATGCAAGGTCACTATTTTTCCGTTGGTGCTGGCTATTACGTCACACACTGGCGTCAGAACCGCTGAATTATTAACACCGGGTTCTCCGCTTACATGGAAACGACGGCCCATTGTGCGGTGTGTTCCAGGCAGGTCCAGGACTGAAATGGAACAAGCATGTCCAGGTCTGAAGTGCACCTATGAAGGCTTCGATGGCAGAACCATTATGAATCTCAGCCCTCTCCCTGCTTGCCTCAACCTAACCCCCTTTATTCATATCTATAGTATCTCTATCCCGCTAACCATCCATATCCCTTTTCCCACTCTCCCTTCATTCCCCTCCTCTCTCATCTCTACTCTCTCTACCCATAGGGTGACCTTAGTGTAATCATGCTTCCTGCCCCTTTGGGCCTAGCAACAAAGCCCTTCTGATGATTGCTTTTCATATCCCAATCCTTTTCTCATAAATCCCCCCTCGATTATTATTTATTTATTTATCTCTCCCTTTATCTCTCCCTCTATTTATTTATCTCCCTTTATCTCTCCCTCTATTTATTTATCTCTCCTTCTCTCCGTCTGTCTGATGTTGGCACTAATTTGATTTTCTTGTTAATCGGGCCCTGAGTCAGGTGTGTGTGCGCGTGTGTGTGTGTGTGTGTGAATAAGGAGAGCTGTGTGTGTGAGAGAGTGCCCAAGGATATGCATGAGTGTGTGTGTGAGAATAAGGAGAGGTGTGTGTGTGTGAGAGAGTGCCCAAGGATATGCATGAATGTGTGTGTGTGAGAATAAGGAGAGCTGTGTGTGTGCGAGAGAGTGGCCAAGGATATGCATGAGTGCGTGTGTGTGAGAGAGTATGAATGTGTATGTGTTTCAGTTTGTTGAGCTTATTGCTTCATAATCAACCGTGCGTCACTCACCCAGAACCCCCACAATTCCTGTGTCCGTGCCGGAATAAGGGGATAGTTTAACACATGGGAACATTACCTGGGATTATCCAAGAATACTGTGAAATGTTCTGCTAGGAATTCCAAAATGTCTATCGGAAGTCATTTTGAGCCTAACAGAGCTGAGGCCCAGGTTGATGGCCCCAGACACAGTTACGGTTGACAGGAGGGTGGGATGACATTTAAGCCTGGAGCCTTTACTGTAAACAGTCAACAGTTTCTGCTCCCTTTGTTAGAACAGGAAGAGCGTTTTGAGGGAGACTTCAATGGAAGTGTGTCAATGGGATTAGATGAAGCAGCTGTGCTACGGAGTCACTTGTATGCAACATGTCAGAGAGTGTTGAGTTGTTGATACTGTATAATGTGTTTCAGAGCAGTGTTGGTTTAGGGAAATGTTCTCCAACATGAATGCAGAGTTGTACTAGATGATTGCCTGTTGATATGGATGTTTCCACAGTTTCAACCTTCAGTAGGTCGAAAATGTGCAGGTTAATGGGACCAACTCCGTCACTCATTAGCACAGATGGGCCCAATTGTTGCAAAAGGATATTAGAATCCCTTTGTCATCTTTAACATAGGTTTCAACTCCCTCCCTTCCTTGGAGGAATATTTTCTCCTTGATCTGTATGGTTTCATGATATTTCTTGGACGAGAAGAATTTGATTTGGAAGCGTATAGAATCTCATTTCTGGGGAGAAAATGCAGCATTTCGGATGTTTTTCATTTGCCTCTCGGTTTCCACACAGAACAGACAGATTGAGGTAGTGTGGGAGTGATTATCTTGTCAGTAGTGATCAGTTGAAACCATGATTCACTCACCACTCTTATAATCCATTCCGAACAGAACATTGGCCAACTACAGGGCTGTGCCTGTTTGCTTGTTTATCTGCCTTAGTGACATGGGTTAGTTTGTGTGTGTGTGTGTGTGTGTTATGATGCATTTTTGTATTCAGCTCAGCTCTGCAAATCAACATAATGATAATCAACCATATTTTATTTCATGCTGGCTGCTGTGTTGCTGACTGGGCTGCTATCAAAGCAGATTATGCTGACTTGATTAGGGATGCGACACACATACACATGAATGTAGATTTACGCACACCAACACAGTCTGGTACACACATAGTCTGGTACGTGCAGTCTCAGTAGTTTCAGATGTAAGGCCTCTATTGGTTCTGTCAACTATCTCAGTTATTAATACCACATTAATAATCATCATTATTGTCTCTCTCTCCGTAGCTCTGTATGCCCAAAGGCCTGTCGTTCAGGACACAGGCAGACAGCCGCGAGCCCCAGTTCCACTCCTTCCTGATCACGCGGGAGGACGGCTCTCGCACCTACGGCTTCGTCCACACCTTCTACGAGGAGGTGACGTCGCCTCAGATCTGCTCGGCCATGCAGACCCTCTACCAGATGCACCAGGCCGAGAACCCTTCCTCCGCCACCCCCTCCTCCTCTTCCTCCTCCAGCATGGACTCTCTGGCTAGCAGCCTCGACGAAGCAGATTCTCCATCTTCCTCCTCGTGCCGGTCGGCGGCGTGCGGCGGCTACGACGCGTCGCGTGACACGCTCTACGTCTCCAAGGCGTTGTGTCTGATCACGCCCATGCCCTTCATGCACGGCTGCCGCCGTTTCCTGTCCCAGATGCACCGGGCCGTCACGGCCGCCTCGCCCCCGCCCCTCCCCCTGGAGAGCTACGTGCACAACATCCTGTACGAGGTGCCCCTGCCCCCCCCGGGGCGCTCGCTGAAGTTCCACGGGGTGTACGAGCCCATCGTGTGTCAGCGTCCTGGGCCCGGGGAGCTGCCTCTGGCTGACTTCCCTCTGGGCCAGACCTTCACTCTGCTGGGGGTAGAGAACCTGGTGCAGCTGTTCAACTGTACCCTTCTGGAGATGCAGATTCTGCTCTACTCACAGGGTAAGAGATGCTTATTATACATACACACACACACACACACACACACACACTCCTCTCTGCCTCTACATTCCTTGGCAGCAGGTTGTTGAGTGGGGGTTGCTTCTCCAGCCAGGTGGTATGGTGATGACTGATACCAGGTTGGGGGATGGTTCGGAGAAGTCATTCCTCCCTATTCCTCAACACATCCCCTCAGCTGGAGCCAATGGAACATGACTGTCTGTGTCATTACTGGGGTGTCATCTGTGGTCCTGCCCCTGACTCCCTGGCCCAAATGAGTTTAGGATTAGACTACTGTAATCTGGGTCTGGTAGAGTGCCCTTCCTCTCCCTGGGACTGGAGCTATGTAGGTTGACTGACTGGACAGCAGCAGGATTAGGAAGCATGGTCAGTCAACGGACCAACAGCCAGACAGTAGTCTGTAGTCGTCAGGCCAAGACTGACTGTATTTGCCATAGACTTGTAGAATACAGTAGACTAAACTACAGGATGCCATTATCTGATTGGCTGAAGACTGTTGCAGAGAAGGAGACATTGAGAGAGCTTCTTGTGTGTTGAATGTTTGATTGCGTGGTTCTGGTCCATTGGCGTCCTTTGTAATGGAAAGTAGTCTTGCCTAACGAATTAATGGGTTGCGAGTTTCCATTAAGTGGCTCTTGATTTGTTTTAGAATTGATGGAGTTTAATGTCGCTAATGTAATTATCTGTAATGCATGGGAGTTCATTAGTTGAGTTGATGGCAGTCAAACAAAGGGACTCCACTGTTACTAGCACCATGCCATTTCTGTCTGCTTGAGAGAAAACGACAGAGACGGGCCTCTCCCTCCTCCTACCACTCCTCTCATCCTCATCCACCCCTCCGCTCCCATCCATCCCCACTCATCTGTCGTCTATCCTTTGATGAGAAATGATCTCCCATGTTTAATTGATTAAACCAACTGTCAGACGGAAACAGAGTGACTAACCTCTCATTCCGAATGAAAAAACCTTCCAGTAACGTTTTAATGTTCCTCATTTTTCACCGGGAAGCGTTGGCGACATCCCATTTAGCTCCTACCCTGTGACACGGCTGCTAAAAGGCATTCTAATTCCTCTATAATAAAAACAATGTGCTTGATTTGCCTGGAGGCGCTTTCATGGAAGGGTTGATGCACGGAAACTGCATCTGTAACATGTTCTGTGGATGGGTCCCAATGCACCCTATTCCCTATATTGTGGACTATCTTTGACCAGGGCACATTGGGAAGGAAGTGTGGCAGGCAGGTGTTTAGTCCAATCCCGCAGCTCAGTGGAGGGCATGGGTCTGAGATGTAATTAATAATATGATTAATCACTATTTTAGTCATTCCAGGGTCTTTTTCTTGATCAAAAATGGGTTTAGGTGGTGGGTGTGGCAGGGGCGCAGTTTTAAAGCAAATTTTTGAGGCCCCGTCTTGGCAGTGTAGAGACTTTGGCATTTTTAAGCGAATTTCTTCCAAGTCTACACATTTCTCCATGGAGCTAAGCATTTTTTGTAATTAAAAAAAACAAAATTCCTGCAATTCTACACAAGTTGACATGCAGTTGAGAGAAATGGTTGCGGTTTTAAAGCACATTTCCTGTGATTCAACATATTCTACCATAGAGCTGAGAACTTTTTGGGGGTTTTAAATCAAATTTCCTGCATTTCTATGCATTTAGTGATGGCTAATGCTGTTTTCTTTTGCTCAAACATAATATTAAAATGTATATTGCTAAAATCATTCTTTGGGGATCTTTCAATTCTCCCAGACTTTTATTTTGGTGATTGTTAGTTCTCAAAGATTATATAACGAATACAAAATATACAGGTCCCATTATCTTCTTCTATACATTATATCTGGTTTTAGTCTTTTAGTCTTTTAGTTTAAGTTGACACTGAAAGCGCTTTTCCATCCTGATTATTAGGCGACCAGAAAAAACGCTTAGGCGCCCAAGGATTTCAATAGCAGAGAGACTTAGTCAGTCAGCGCACACAATAAGGTGGTTGCTTGTATGAAAATGAGGGGACTTTACACCATGTCTCCTTCTCCCCTCTCTCTGTGCTGGGAGTGCACCTGGTTTCTGTTGTTTACCATTATTGGCTTGTCTCTTCCCTTCTGAGACTGTGTCTGATAGGGACCAGTCCCAATGACTGGCAGTTTCACTATGAGTTGCCTCGTGTCATATGTTCAGCTTTGAAACACAGATGCCGATCTTTTGTCTCTTCCGTTCGCATTTTCCACTTGGCCTCAGCAGCATTGTGATCAACTGTATCTACATTTTTTATTTATTTATTTAACTAGGCAAGTCAGTTAAAAACAAATTCTTATTTTCAATGACAGCCTAGGAACAGTTGGTTGTTCAGGGGCAGAATGACAGATTTGTACCTTGTCAGCTCGGGGATTTGAACTTGCAACCTTTTGGTTACTAGTCCAGCACTCTAACCACTAGGCTACCCTGCCGTCCGACAGATGTTGACAATGCAATGCATTCCCCTATTTATCAAGCAATAATGTACAATATTTTACACGGAAAGCAGTATTGGAAGGTCTTGTGAAAGTTTAACGGCCCTGCAAAATAGAGTTGAACGCTCTCGCATCATCTCTGCCTGAAATCACCCCCCACCATAGTTCAGCTGAGGTCAACATCGGACGAGAGAATAATATTATTCAGTTTTTTCCACTCTTATCCCCTTCCCCCCTTCACCCCCTATGAGCTTTTGCAGGGTGCTTTGATGTTTTTCGTGTTGGGGAAAACTGGAGTCTGACATCTGACGGGTTGAATATTAAATTAGGAAGAGCTGGTGTCAAATCATCACGGCTTATGTATTAATGAAGTCTGTCGAGACGCAGTGTAATCGTATCGAATAAGGGGATAAACTTCACATAATACGATCATAACCGTGGATGAGAGGGGAAGGAAAGCGGGGATAGAGTTGCTGAGACGTGAGGGAAGTACCATGAATCATCCTTTTAATAAGAATCACTCTTTCGGTCTCTGCATCACAGAGCAGGCTGTGTCAAGTTAAAAACCCTCGACACGCAGAGGCTTGTGAGAGTATATTTGGTAATAAACTGGGTTATCCTCATTTTTTGGGGGGGCTCTTATCTCCCTTGTTGTGGCTCTAATTGCTTGGTTTATTTCAGAGAGAGACTGGTTTCCCACAGGGAATGCCAAAAAGGCATGTTCAAGCAATTGACCCCTTGGTTTTTGGCAGCACTTTGAAGTAGTTACCGGTAAAATGATTGCCAGCGTTTCTTTGGTAGACTAGAAGCCGAAGGGCAAATGCTATACAAATACATGGGTGTTAGTGTGCTGTGTAGTTTCCTTTTGTATGCATTGCTTTAGTAAAGCCATGTAAAAGTTCCAAGTTATCTGCAGCTCTTCTAGGTTTCCCCCTCATACAGAATTGAGTATTGCAGTGTGAGGGGTTTGGCTTGTGTACGTACGGTCAGTGTGTTATTGTACGAGTGTGTGGGTGTGCAGTGCACCACAGCTGAGCTAGCAAGTTTACTCACCAACTCTCACACTCTCTTTTTAGTTCTGTCTTTCTCTCGGTTTCTCCCACTCTTTCTCTTTCTGTCTCTCTTTTTCGCTACCACACTTTCTCTGTGTGTTGCTCTTCATCTCATTTCTCTGTCTCCCTTTTCTTATCTGAGATCCAAACGTATACAATGCGTGACTGTGATTCTCAAACCACACCTTCACAGGGTTTCGGAAGGACTCTCGTTCCATTTTCTGCGTGTCCTGTGGCGCAAGTCTTTCATCGGGGTATTGTTACGCCTACCTATCGTGTGCGTCTTCTAGTTTTCTCATAAATATCCTATAAGTTGGAGCCCCTACAGATGCCCCTCCCCCCACACACACACACCTTTTCACACCGGACCCCCTTCCTTCGCTCCATCACTACGAGTCATCTCCACGGGAGGCAGGGTGGCAGGTGGGGTAAGTTATGCCCCTCTTCAGTCTGAGAAGTATAACGTCCATTACAGTTGCGCCTGCAAGCACCCCTGTCCTGTTCCTAATGACTTGTTTGAAGCCAGGCCTCAAAATTGAGAATTCGAGGCGCCGACAGTGGCTAATGGACACAGGTGCTCCTGCAGTGTGCGCGTGCACACACACACACACTGATTAATGGCCAGGTCTGATGTGCTCTCTCCACGGCGTTAGTGTTAGCGTGTTATTAGTATGATTAGTCGCACATGAGACCGAGAGGAGGAGATGCTAAAGTAGAGCTGTTGTCAGCTCTCTGAAAGAGCATCTGGAGCCTTACAGCTGCTCTGTCTAATACACAGTAACCAACCATTGGTCTCGGGGACAGAGAGAAGATGTATCCAGTCTGTGCATGTGACTGTAGGAGAGCGTCCATCTGTGTGTGATACGCATGCGATGGTCTGTGTGTATTTATATCTGAGTTGCAGACGGACTTTGAGGAAAGGTAGATGCACGCACACACGCCCACACACACACACACACACAGACTCTCAGACACACGCAATATAAACATGCCAGGTCCCCTAGTTCTCTTGTAGAATGTAAATTGGCTAGGTCTTTGTTTAATGCTTTGTCGACCTTGAAAAGTGTAACGCATTTTGAATGAAAGTACACAGAGCCGCTGTGCCTGAGCAGCGGTGAGAGTGAAAGCGAGTTAGGGATGGAGGAAAGGGTGCAGGGAGAGGGCTTGAGTGGATAAATTGGTGTAGCGTGCTGCTGTTTTATGATGGTCAGTCAGGCTTATGGTCTGATCATTTTATTCGTATCTGATGATGGAACTCTTAAACTCAATAGCAAAGCCAGGCTGAGATCACTGGTCCTAATCTTTAATCAGGAACAGGAGACACTGCAGGCAAACACACACACACGCAGACACACACACACACACACACACACAGAGAGAATGGTGATTTAAATTGAATCCATCAAAACAGAATTCCACCCGTATTGCCCCCAGATTCAATTTTGATTGGTTGATTTAAAGTGATTCTCTGCTTCTTCTTCTTTCTAACATCTCCCTTTTTACTACCCCCCCCCAATCACTCACTCCACCCCTCCTTTTCAACCACCTCTCCCACTCCCAACTTAACCCCTTCCTTCCCTCACCCTACCTCTCTCCAGACTACCAGCGGTTGATGACAGTTGCGGAGGGCATCACCACCCTGCTCTTCCCGTTCCAGTGGCAGCATGTCTACGTGCCCATCCTACCCGCGTCACTGCTGCACTTCCTGGATGCCCCCGTGCCCTACCTCATGGGCCTGCAGTCCAAGGAGGGCACCGACCGCTCCAAACTAGAGCTGCCACAGGAGGTATGGACTACTGTGTGTGTCAGTGTGTGTGTGTATGCAACTGCGAATGGGTCTGTTTTTTTTATTTATTTGTAAGTGTGTGTCTCCATACAATAGGCAGTTACAGTAAGGGCTCATTGTTGCTGAATGCACACTGTCCAAGGCTATCCAACCCTGACTCTGCACAATGAGCCTCCCATCCACACAGGCAGACAACCTGGCTTCTATTCAGACTGAGCGGGAAGTGGAAAAATGCCGCTTTCAGACTCTTATTGTGGAGGAATGTCTATTAGAAGTTAATTTTAGTTTGTTGGAAAGCACTTAAACCTCTCTGAGATACTTCTATTGGTTTTGTCACTCACAGCCCAATGTGTTTGCATAGACCCCTATTACTCCTGTGTGGAACGAACTCAAACGGATATTTCTCTAGAACGGCTTAGTGGATTTTGGGATCGTGTGTGTCTATACCCTCTGCCTCCTCCTCCGACAGTGAAAGCGATGGAACCCTCAGTGCACAGCATGTGTGTGTGGGGACGAGATAAGACTCCTAATGGTCTGGAACGTCCCAAAGAGATTCCCAGCCTCAGGGCTGTCCCTCCCTCCCACTCCCACCGCTCATTAATCTGGCCCATTCCGTATGCATGGTAATTATCCGAGTCAGTGCGGCATCCGACGACGTTCCCTGGTGCTGCTCCTGCCTCCTCACAATCCAATTTTCTGCCTCCCTGTGTTCCTCCGGATCCTACCCTAAAGATCACACGGTGCCAAATGTTTTAATTTAGGGAATATCTCTATTTTCTGATTGGTTCTTTGAAGTGAGGAGGATGAAATGGAGGGATGAAAGAGGAGCTGAAAGCAAACGGAAAGAAGGGAAGGATCATAGAGAGAGGATGTGAATGAATGAATGACTTGCCTTTTTTAACCCTGGCTCTGTAGAAATAATTCATCTCGTTTCCATTTCAAATGGCAGAACAATAATTTGTGTCCTAATCATATTAGTCATGTTTGCATAGAAAATACCAAACAAGTACATGCACATGCACACACTCATGAATGCCAACAGTTTCATGTAATTTTGTCCCTCTTGATCCTCCATCCTTTCTATTGAATGCAAAAGAGGAACCAATGGCTTTTAACCGAAACTAGGCCAAACATTGTGTGCCTGTACAATCACCCAGCGGGTGCGTGCTCCTTTTTCCGCAGCTCCTAAATCAGGCGGATGGCCTGCAGTCTTCTCCGCTACCATAAATAAACCTCCGTTAGGCCAATCCACATCAGGTCAGATCTGTGCACAGACCGCTGATGCAGCCCTCACAGAGCCATGCACATGAGTCAAACCTGGACCCAGAAATACATGGAGAAGAAAATGTTGAGTTTTGAAATTCACATCTGGAGCCTAGCAAATGCTGTTATTAAACTATAGTCAATTGGTAGTAAACCCAGCGTTTCAGATGCCAGACAGTAAATGCTAATGTCATGTATTCAGGTGTATAGTAACTCCTAGTCATCCTCTCACAGGGACAGTAGAGCCTGGAAATATAATGTGTGTGTGTGTGTGTGTGTGTGTGTGTGTGTGTGTGTGTGTGTGTACAGTATCATTGTTCCCCTGTCCCAGGGCTGAGTGTCTCAGATGGAGGAGTGCTATAGAGCTGGAGTGGCAGTGTAATACATTAGACTGGGGCTTGGGGAGAGAAGGCTGTAAGCCCCGTTTCTACCACTGTAAGCTGTCATTGTGGTTGGTTTTTGAGTGTGTTGCTTTGTCTGTTAGAGTAAGACACTAGGGATGGTAGGTGTGTCTGAATTTGTATGTGTGATTTTATGTGAATTGTGGTTGTGATTGGTGTGCAAGCGTGTGTATTTGTTTCTGTCTGGCACACTACCCTTGAGCACAGGGTTTATGTCGTAATGCTGGTGGTTTGTCACAGTAACTCAATTATGTCAGATTTGGGTTTATTACTGACATTAATCTCTTTTTCGTGTCAATCACAAACGGACCCAGTTACCCAATACTCAATCTGTGCATGTCCATTCCCCTACCCCAACACACCCCTCTCTGAGTTTCTATTCATTGAGCAATAGCTATGTTATAATTGTTGTATAATCTTTCATCTTATTCCAAACCTCCCTCTCTCCTAACAGGCTAACCTGTGCTTCGTGGACATTGACAACCACTGTATCGAGCTGCCTGAGGACTTCCCCCAGTTCCCTAACAAACCAGAGTTCATCCAGGAGCTCAGTGAAGTCCTCCTCCGCTACGGCATATCCCCAGTGGGGGGCGCTCCTCCAACCTTTGTCCCCACCACCACCCCTGGGTCCGTCTCTACCCGTCACCCTGGTCTGAAGAGCCAACAGGCCCTGAGGGAGCTAGAGGACGATGGGAGGAATGGGAACCTAGGCGGGGAGCAGTTAGCTGTGTTGGAGCTTCTCCAAGGGAACGCTACTCTGGAAAGACTCCAGGCTCTGGCTAAGAGAACAGGGGTCCGTGTGGAAGCCCTGAGGGGGGTAGGGGGTGAGGGAGAGGGCCAGGGGGGGAGGACGGCAATCGAAGAGGAGGAGCTGAGGAACGCTAAGCTGAATGTACAGCTGAGGGAGGTGTTCGCTAGCAGGTTTACCACAATGTTCGCGGACTATGAGGCCTTCGTCATCCAAAGCGCTCCGGACCTGGAGTCCTGGCTCACCAACCGAGAGCAGATGCACAACTTTGATAAGGTGATGGGTTGACACACAGAGACATGCACACACACACACACACACACACACACACGGTTTATCTTGATGTAACCGGCTGTTTATTGAGACCTGTGTTGTGTGATAGTGGAAGTCCACTGGGGCATTACCATGTTTGTGAGATGCTGGATTCAATTATTTCCTGAAACCCGTCCACCTTGAAAATATTCCATTTGATAAATAAGTAAGACGAACAAGGCCGGAGCTGGTAAGACTTGGTATTGGCAATAACAATGTTTGCATTGATAAAATCACTGGGGAAATACATTCATATCAGCAAGCAGACAGAAAACAGAGTTGGTTGCTGTGTGTTTATGCTACGTGCTGTGCACCCAGAGTTGGTTGCTGTGTGTTTATGCTACGTGCTGTGCACCCAGAGTTGGTTGCTGTGTGTTTATGCTACGTGCTGTGCACCCAGAGTTGGTTGCTGTGTGTTTATGCTACGTGCTGTGCACCCAGAGTTGGTTGCTGTGTGTTTATGCTACGTGCTGTGCACCCAGAGTTGGTTGCTGTGTGTTTATGCTACGTGCTGTGCACCCAGAGTTGGTTGCTGTGTGTTTATGCTACGTGCTGTGCACCCAGAGTTGGTTGCTGTGTGTTTATGCTACGTGCTGTGCACCCAGAGTTGGTTGCTGTGTGTTTATGCTACGTGCTGTGCACCCAGAGTTGGTTGCTGTGTGTTTATGCTACGTGCTGTGCACCCAGAGTTGGGCACTATTTCTGTTATATTGTATTTGAAATATGTATTTCAATTACTTCTGAGTATTTAGTTAATTGTATTAATTGTGCCTCCGGAAAGTATTCAGACCCCTTGACTTTTTCCATTTTGTTACGTTACGGCCTTATTCTGAAATGGATTCAATAAATACACATCGTCAGCAATCTACACACAATACCCCATAATTATAATGCGAAAAAAGGTTTTTAGAAATTTTAGCAAATGCATTAAACATGAAAAACAGATACCTTATTTACATAAGTATTCAGACCTTTGCTTAGAGACTCAATGTATCATCCTTGAGATGTTTCTACAACTTGATTGGAGTTCACATGTGGTAAATTAAATTGATTGGAAATGATTTTGAAAGGCACCCACCTGTCTATATAAGGTCTGACCGTTGACAGTGCATGTCAGAGCAAAAACCAAGCCATGAGGTCGAAGAAATGTCCGTAGAGCTCCAAGACAGGATCGTGTCGAAGCACAGATCTGGGGAAGGGTACTACAACAATTCTGTAGCATTGAAAGTCCCCCAAAACAAAGTGGCCTCATCATTCTTAAATGGAAGAAGTTTGGAACCACCAAGACTCTTCCAAAAGCTGGCCGTCCAGCCAAACTGAGCAATCGGGGGAGAAGGGCCTTGGTCAGGGAGGTGACCAAGAACCCGATGGTCACTCTGACAGAGCTTTAGAGTTCCTCTGTGGAGATGGGAGAACATTCCAGAAGGACAACCATCTTTGCAGCACTCCACCAATCAGGCCTTTATGGTAGAGTGGCCAGACGGAAGCCACTCCTCAGTAAAAGGCACGTCATCCCGCTTCGAGTTTTTGAACTCTTTGGCCTGAATGATTTTTTTTTTCAGTGGCAGGGACTGGGAGACTAGTCAGGATTGAGGCAAAGATGAACACAGCAAAGTACAGAGAGATCCTTGATGAAAACCTGTTCTAGTGCCCTCAGGACCTCCGACTGGGGCGAAGGTTCACCTTCCAACAGGACAATGACCCTAAGCACACAGCCAAGACAACGCAGGAGTGGCTTCAGGACAAGTCTCTGAATGTCCTTGAGTGGCCCAGCCAGAGCCCGGACTTGAACACGATCTAACATCTCTGGAGAGACCTGAAAATAGCTGTGCAAGCGACGCTCCCCATCCAACCTGACAGAGCTTGAAAGGATCTGCAGAGAAGAATGGGAGAAACGCCCCAAATACAGGTGTGCCAAGGTTGTAGCATCATACCCAAGAAGACTCAAGGCTGTAATCACTGCCAAAGGTGCTTCAACAAAATACTGAGTAAAGTGTCTGAATATTTATGTAAATGTCATATTTCAGTTAAAATATATATATTAGCAAAAATGTCTAAAAACCTGTTTTTACTTTGTCATTATATGGTATTGTGTGTAGACTGATGGGGGAAAAATGATTTAATCAATTTGAGAATAAGGCTGTAACCTAACAGTCTGAATACTTTCTGAAGGCACTGTATTTTGTAACAAGATACTTGTAATTTGTATTTTCAAAGTACAAAATACTTTTCTATACCTTTTATTTATAGCTGTTCACGATTTTGTGGCCACCTTTGATGTCACTATGGTGTGATAAGCTCGTGTTCTAAATTAACTAAATATAAATGTTTATGAAAAAATGAACTATTAAAAAGCATGCTGAGTAGTATTTTAAGGATCTTCACCCCGAAGCAAGGCCAATAAATATACCCAGTGTGCTTTGCAGGTATTTTGTACATTTATTTTGTAGTTTCTGTCCATCTCTGTGTGCACTTATATCATTTTGTAATTACATTTGTTGCTTTCCCTACCTACTAGTATTTATCTTTCCCTGCAAGTGCATGCGTGTTAATGTATCTGTGTCTGTACTAACAGATCTCCCCTCTCTCCAGGCCTCCTTCCTGTCTGACCAGCCGGAGCCCTACCTGCCCTTCCTGTCCCACTTCATCGAGACCCAGATGTTCGCCACCTTCATCGACAACAAGATCATGTCCCAATGGGAGGAGAAGGAGCCGCTGCTCCGCGTGTTTGACGGACGCATCGATAAAGCTCGTCTATACAATGTTAGAGCCCCAAGTCTGCGATCCTCCAACTACCAGAGGTGCACCGTCCTCAAGGAGTCAGGTGAGTCTGAAGAGAGCAGGGAGTGGGGAGGTTGGAAGGGTGTGTGTGTGTGTGGGCGTGAGAGAGATCGACAGAGAGGGATAGGTGGAATTGAAGGACAAATCTAGAGTTGTTTAAAATGAGTCTTTGGTAGGTAACAGAGAAATAAGGAGAGGGACTAATTGAAAGTTTGGACTTGAATTAGAATGTCCTCTCCTGCACCGTCTGTCTGATCAGCATGCTGTGGATGACTGCTGTCTCGATCAGTCTGTCTGCCTGGCTGGCATACCAATGATGCTTTAAGAGGTCACACAGGACTCCTTTTAAATCCATCTCTTTACACATCCATCCTATTACTTTCCAACTCATCATCCTCTTCTCCTTCTTGACCTCTTTCATGTGTTCATTGGAAACAGCAGACTTCTCTCCACTCAGCAGGTGCTCCCCTTGGCCTATTCTGCCTTTTTGTATTTGTCTCAAAGAAAGCCTCACCCCACAAAGCTCATTCTTCTACGCTCTATTTCTTTCTTTCATTCTCTCTCTCTCGCGCGCGCGCGCACACACACACACACACACACACACACACACACACACACACACACACACACACACACACACACACACACACACACACACACACACACACACACACACACACACACACACACACACACACAAGTGCTTCCCCCAAAACGCTCCCGCCGCCCCTACCCCACTGAGTCTGGCTTCCTCACTTCCTTTTGCCTATGCAGCAGAGACTTAATGAGGGCAAGCCAAATGGGTACTAATTAAGATTTTAAAAAAGACCTGACCAGACACTCTCACAGACAATGAATAGGGTGTGTGTGTGCGTGCGTGCGTGCGTGCTCACATCCGTGGTACAGGTATAGGTGGAGTCAATTGGCAGGGTCTGACCTGGCAGATTTTAATGGAACAAGTTCTGTAAAAGCCTAATTGTTCGGGGGGAGCTCTTTCAGAGGTGGTGGCGCGTGCAGTTCCCCAATTATACACACAAAAGAAACTCTTCTATTCTACTTAATTTCCCTCAGTCACTCCGGTGCTCCTCTCTCTCCTGTCTGACAAACAATGAGGACTGAGATTGGAAGATACATTCGGAGGTTTTTGTACAGAATTACCTCGCCAACAGATGCGCTGTTTATCACCGTGAGCAGAGGTTAATTGACGGATGCCTTGTTGGTTTGGGTTGAGTCGCACTGTGTCTGTTTTCTCTACCTTGTGTCCATTAAAGGAAATGGTTAGAGAAGGAGGTAGGTTTGGAGAGCAAACAGAAAGACAGAAAGAGAGACCGAGAAAGAAAGAGCAAGCAGTGAGATGAAGAGAGCGGGGTGTTTATAGATAATGAGGGAGAGGGTAGGATGAAAGGGCCGCAGTACAGCATGTCCTGTAGTGAATTGAACAAACACTATGCTTTGATGATCTGCCAAGCTTTGTTTTGATGAGCACAAAAGTGGGAGCTTGTGTGGGTGTCTCTTTTCATTCAAAGTCAACTCAAAAGGTTTAGTCCTAGCATTGTACTAAATGTATTCTCAAGTAGTGGTTATACCAAAAGAAGGCCTTACTCAAAATCCCCCCTCTTGATTTGATCTCCCTGCCCAGCCCAGGCCATCGAACAGCGGCTGATGAAGATCGACCACACAGCCATCCACCCCCACCTGTTGGATATGAAGATTGGACAGGGCAAATATGAACAGGGCTTCTTCCCCAAGCTGCAGTCTGACGTGCTCTCAGTCGGACCCACCAATAACAAGTGAGTATATGATGCCATTACCGAAGAGCCAACCAATGACGGCCATTGTTTCTTGGAAAAAATGGTAATGGTAACGGTTTGAACATAGAATGGCTATATGGGCGTAATGTATACGTCACAGTTGTTATGGTGATGTAGTCCAAGTTAACAAGTGTTTATTACCAATTTTCCATCTGTATTATGTCGTTTTTTTTGTTGATTTAAAAAAATATATTTTTAAATATTTTATTATGTAGTTGAGTAGAGTCTATATAAATGTTTATGCGGTTAACAGTGTTATGTCTGTCAGCAGGTGGTCCAGTCGTACTGCTACGGCTCAGCGTAGGAAAGACCGTCACAGACAACAAACAGAACACCTGACTCTAGATAACGACCTCAAAGAGGTACGGACCCGGCACGCCGTCCTCCCTCTTCATCCTCTCCTCTTCCTCTGGTTCCATAGCATGCCTTTATGTTCCTTTTTTTATTTGATTTCTTTTGAGTTTCTTCTTTTCGTCTTAGCTTGGTTCCGTTTTCAAAGCCTGTCCGTCCTTGTCTTAACTGATGTCATGTTTGTTTCTGTGGCTTGTTTTCTCTTTAACTTCTCTTTGTTTTTTAGTTTCTATTATTTGAATGTCCTGTGCATTCATGTGCATGGTGCTTCTTTTACGTTCTTTTCTCGTTCCTGTCTTTTCTGTGGGTCCTGTGCGTTTGGGATTGGGCCGTACCACCTCTTAGCAGGTAGAGGGGTGTCTAGTCCTGCAGAACTCCATGGCGTTTTGGGAGTGGGACAAGGCGTCTCCCCCGCCCCTCAAACCACCAAAAAAGTCTGCCTCTGAGTGCTGCCTGGTATGTGGGGGAGTGACGGACCCTCCCACTAACCCCCCAAAACTACCTCTACCCCCAAAATCTACCCCTACCCCCAAGATGACCCCCACTCCACTTCTCCACTCCAGTCCTGCTTCACACATACACACAATCCCTGCTTACTCACACACAGTGGCTCTGTTTGATAGATCCCCCGTGCACCTGTCACATTGGTTAAAGTCGACAGCACTGAAAGAGTAAGTCATGGCTCTGCAGAGGATCTTGTTTTCCCTCATCTCTCTCCTCTTCCTACCCTTTTATAGTTCTGTATCTCTGTGGGAAGGAGATAGATGAGAAGGGAATTACTGAATCATAACGATACAAAATCAGATAAGATGGCAGAATTATTTCAGATTCAGGCCAATTTAAGTCAACTAGAGTGAACTCACCAGAGTGTGTCACTGAAATGGGCTCAGCGCCTCAACTCTCTGTGGAGAAGTAAACAGAAAATGTTATTTTTACTTTGCCTTGTTTTCTCTATGAGCACATAACCCCCCGCCACATCCCAACGTTTGCTAAAAGGTATTCAAGACTGTACAAAAACCACAATGTCTGCCCTCAATTCTACCCTTACACAACCTCTTACAGTTGGACCCAACTGAGAAATGTCCCTCCATCCACCTGTAATGGTTAATATTAGTCGTGGCCAAAAGTTTTGAGAATGACACAAATATACATTTTCACAAAGTCTGCTGCCTCAGTTTGTATGATGGCAATTTACTCCGTCTCCTAAAGTTTGGGGATCGGGCCACCACCAGTACAGACTTTTGGAGTATGGCCTGGTGTCAAGAAGGGCAGCAAAGAAGCCACTTCACTCTAGGAAAAACATCAGGGACAGACTCATATTCTACAAAAGGTATAGGTATTGGACTGCTGAGGACTGGGGTAAAGTCATTTTCTCTGATGAATCCCTCTCCGATTGTTTGGGGCATCCGGAAGATGGCTTGTCTGGAAAAAAACAAGGTGAGCGCTACCATCAGTCCTGTGTCATGCCAACAGTAAAGCATCCTGAGACCATTCATGTGTGGGGTTGCTTCTCAGCCAAGGGAGTGGGCTCACTCACAATTTGCCTAAGAACACAGCCATAAATGACATCCTCCGAGAGCAACTTCTCCCAACCATCCAGGAACAGTTTGGTGATGAATAATGCCTTTTCCAGCATGATGGAGCACCTTGCCATAACGCAAAAGTGATAACTAAGTGGCTTGGGGAACAAAACATAAATATTTTGGGTCCATGGCCAGGAAACTCCTCAGACCTTAATCCCATTGGGAACTTGTGGTCAATCCTCAAGAGGCGGGTGGACAAACAAAAACCCACAAATTCTGACAAACTCCAAGCATTGATTATGCAAGAATGGGCTGCCATCAGTCAGGATGTGGCCCAGAAGTTAATTGACAGCATGCCAGGGCGGATTGCAGAGGTCTTGAAAAAGAAGGGTCAGCACTGCAAATATTGACTCTTTGCATCAACTTCATGCAATTGTCAATAAAACCTTTGACACTTATGAAATTATTGTAATTATACTTCAGTAATCTATAGTAACATCTGACAAAAATATCTAAAGACACTGAGGCAGCGAACTTTGTGGAAATTAATATTTGTGTCATTCTCAAAACTTTTGGCCACGACTGTAGAGTTTTGCAGACAGAGCTGACTGTTGCTCCTTCTCTGTTTCCATCAGAAGTACATGCAGGAGGCTCGGAGCCTGGGGAAGAACCTCCGTCAGCCCAAGCTGTCTGACCTCTCACCTGCCGTCATCGCTCAGACCAACTGGAAGTTTGTAGAGGGACTACTCAAGGAGTGTCGCATGAAGGTGAGTCTGTACATGTGAAATATATTGTGGTATTGGTCAAGTTGTGGTTGCAGTTGCTATGTGTCTCCAATGTATATTGGTCCAATTTTGTGTTGCTTGGTGTAGTTATGAGGGGATTGGTTCCTGTCTACAAACCGGTTGTTTGTATCCTATGTGTAGGGGTCATGTTGTGTTAGTCAAGTTTCTGTGTCTCCTGTCTCCAGACTAAGCGTATGTTGGTGGAGAAGATGGGCAGGGAGGCAGTGGAGCTGGGTCATGGGGAGGCCAACATCACAGGTCTGGAGGAGAACACTCTCATCGCCTCCCTCTGTGACCTGCTGGAGAGGATCTGGAGCCACGGCCTACAAGTCAAACAGGTCTGTAGAGACACACAAACACACACACGTGCATACACATGCACTGAACAGAAACACACACATACATGCACACACACTCTCTCTAATCAGGTTTTATCGTAATGATGACATTGCGTTTACAATGTAAACCCTCCTCATGCTCAGTGCTCTACTTGGAAGAACCTGCTATTGGCTATAGGTCAGAGGTCAGTCTACCAACACTTTGGTTAATCCGGTCTTATAGTAATAACCATATGACCCTATTTCATTAGGCTTATTGACTGGTAATCCTCTATCTATAGTCTAGTATTATTAGTGAATGTATTAGCTATTGGAAGTGCATTGTTTCCTGTATTAGAGAGTGTATTGGCTATTAACTTCTTATGCATCATTGGGACGCTATCGGCCCACCTGGCCAACATCCGGTGAAATTGTCGAGCGTGAAATTCAAATTATAGAAATTGTAATATTAAACATTCATGAAAATACAATTGTCATACAACATTTCAAAGCTTCTTGTTAATCGAGCCACGTAGTCAGATTTCAAAAAGGCTTTACGGCAAAAGCACACCATGCAATTATCTGAGGACAGCGCCCCGCACACAAAAGCATTACATATATTTTCCAACCAAGCAGAGGCGTCACGAAAGTCAGAAATAGCGATAAAATAAATCACTTACCTTTGAAGATCTTCATCTGGTTGCAATCACAAGGGTCCCAGCTACATAACAAATGGTCATTTTGTTCGATGAAGTCCTTCTTTATATCCCAGAAAAGTCTGTTTCATTGGCACGCTAGACTCAGTAATCCACTGGTTTCCCTCGTTAAAAATGCATACAAATGAATCCTGTAAATTACCAATAAACTTATTCCAAACATATCAAACAACGATCATAATCAATCCCCAGGTACCCTAATATGTAAATAAACAACCAAATTTAAGACTGAGAATACCAGAGACCATTACCGAAGATAAATAATGAAGTACGCGCACTTACCGGAATATGAAACAAACACTACAGACAAAATGGGCCACTTACTAAAACTATAAATTCTAACTCATTTTTCAAAAAACAAGCCTGAAACTCTTTCTAAAGACTGTTGACATCTAGTGGAAGCCCTAGGAATTGCAATCTGGGAGGACTTCCTTTTATATTCCCATTGACAGTCATAGTAATCAAGGGTGAGCTGGGGAAAACAAATTCTGGATTGATTGTCCCCTGGTTTTTGCCTGCCATATCAGTTCTGTTATACTGACATACATTATTGTTTTGGAAACGTTAGAGTATTTTCTATCTAATACTACCAATTATATGAATATCCTAGCTTCTGGGCCTGAGTAACAGGCAGTTTACTTTGGGCACCTCATTCATCCAAACTTCCGAATACTGCCCCCTAGCCCAAAGAAGTTAAGTGTGTGGGTTGACCTCTAACCTCTGGACTGTGACCCCTGTAGGGGAAGTCAGCTCTGTGGTCCCACCTTCTGCACTACCAGGCCAGAGAGGAGAAACTGGAGCAGCAGCAGGCAGAGTCACCAGGTAAGAACACCCACATACACATATATAAACACACATACACACACACACACACACACACACACACACACCTTAATATACAACATTGACATAAAACACATGTCACTCCTACCCTCAATCCATTCAGTCACACACTATCCATACCCAATAATCCACTGAAATACTCAATTTTCAAATGAATCTACAGACCTTTCACACTCCAATGGCATTTGATATATTTATTTTAAATTGGAGCGCTGCCAAAGCTGAGATGTGTGTGTGTGTGCTTCTTTCTCCCTCCCACAGTGTCAAATGGTCCAGAGAGACGAAAGTCTGAGTCGTCAATAGGGATGCCATCACTGCGAGCGTCCGTCATACAGGATATGAGGTATGAATTACCTACCACTGTACCTGTACATTACGATGTGTCATAGGTAGATGGTAATATCTCACAAATTTATCCATGTGAGTCAACAATTTGTTTTGTTATTTGCTGTTATATTTCTAACCTCCTCACCTTCTCTATCACATCTCCACGCCTCCCTTTCTCAGGCACATCCAGAGTATGGGGGAGATAAAGACTGATGTGGGCAGAGCGAGGGCCTGGATCCGTCTTTCTCTGGAGAAGAAGCTACTCTCCCAACACCTCAAACAGCTGCTGACCCGCCAAGCCTTAACCAAGTACGCACGCGCACACACATACAGTTGAAGTCGGAAGTTTACATACACTTAGATTGGAGTAATTAAAAATAGTTTTTCAACCACTTCACAAATTTCTTGTTAACAAACTATAGTTTTGGCCAGTCGGTAAGGACCCCTACTTTGTGCATGGCACAAGTAATTTTTCCAACATTTGTTTACAGACAGGTCATTTCACTTATAATTCACTGTATCACAATACCAGTGGGTCAGAAGTTTACATACACTAAGTTGACTGTGCATTTAAACAGCTTGGAAAATTCCAGAAAATGATGTCATGGCTTTAGAAGCTTCCGATAGGCTAACTGACATCATCTGAGTCAATTGGAGGTGTACCTGTGGATGTATTTCAAAGCCTACCTTCAAACCCAGTGCCTCTTTGCTTGACATCATGGGAAAATCAAAAGAAATCAGCCAAAACCTCAGAAAATAAATTGTCGACCTCCACAAGTCTGGTTCATCCTTGGGAGCAATTTCCAAACGCCTGAAGGTACCACGTTCATCTGTACAAACAATAGTACGCAACTATAAACACCATGGGACCACACAGCCGTCATACTGCTCAGGAAGGAGACGTGTTCTGTCTCCTAGAGATGAACGTACTTTGGTGCGAAAAGTGCATCATACCATGTGAAGATGCTGGAGGAAACAGGTACAAAAGTATCTATATCCACAGTAAAACGAGTCCTAAATCGACATAACCTGAAAGGCCGCTCAGCAAGGAAGAAGCCACTGCTCCAAAACCGCCTTTAAAAAGCCAGACTACGGTTTGCAACTGCACATGGGGACAAAGATTGTACTTTATGCAGAAATGTCCTCTAGTCTGATGAAACAAAAATAGAACTGTTTGGCCATAATGACCATCGTTATGTTTGGAGGAAAAGGGGTGGCTTGCAAGCTGAAGAACACCATCCCA
Source organism: Oncorhynchus mykiss (assembly GCF_013265735.2). Classification (NCBI taxonomy): domain Eukaryota; kingdom Metazoa; phylum Chordata; class Actinopteri; order Salmoniformes; family Salmonidae; genus Oncorhynchus; species Oncorhynchus mykiss. Next base: position 27,429,431 of record NC_048585.1, on the reverse strand, counting down.
ACCGTGAAGCACGGGGTTTGTAGCATCATGTTGTGGGGGTGCTTTGCTGCAGGAGGGACTGGTGCACTTCACAAAATAGATGGCATCATGTGGAAGAAGAATTATGTGGATATATTGAAGCCACATCTCAAGACATCAGTCAGGAAGTTAAAGCTTGGTCACAAATGGGTCTTCCAAATGGGCAATGACCCCAAACATACTTCCAAAGTTGTGGCAAAATGGCTTAAAGACAACAAAGTCAAGGTATTGGAGTGGCCATCACAAAGCCCTGACCTCAACCCCATAGAACATTTGTGGGCAGAACTGAAAAAGCGTGTGCGAGCAAGGAGGCCTACACACCTGACTCTGTTACACCAGCTCTGTCAGGAGGAATGGGCCGGAATTCACCCAACTTATTGTGGGAAGTTTGTGGAAGGCTACCCGGAACATTTGACCCAAGTTAAACAATTTAAAAGCAATGCTACCAAATACTAATTGAGTGTATGTAAACTTCTGACCCACTGGGAATGTAAATAAAAGCTGAAATTAAATTATTCTCTCTACTATTATTCTGACATTTCACATTCTTAAAATAAAGTAGTGATACTAACTGACATAAGACAGGGAATTTTTATTCGGATTAAATGTCAGGAATTGTAAAAAAAACTGAGTTCATGTATTTGGCTAATGTGTATGTAAACTTCCGACTTCAACTGTACACACACACACACACACACACACACACACACACACACACACAATATTATTCACATTGACAGTGTCGAAGCCATGGTTAATGTGTATTAAGTGTGTGTTGTGGCGTTTCCAGGAAGTTGTATAAGCGCTACGCCTTCCTGCGCTGTGAGGAGGAGAAGGAGCAGTTCCTGTTTCACCTGCTCTCCCTCAACACTGTCGACTACTTTTGTTTCACCAGTGTCTTCACCACCATCAGTGAGTAGGACTTCAACATAACCACGATCCAACCTCAACATGACCATAATATAACCACTAATTTACCTCATCCTATACAGAACACAGTCACATCATAAGATGGTTGACTAATTCTATTTCACCAGTGCCATTACCTCGATCAGTCTGCACACTAGCTAAAACAACTTAACTAGAAGTCAACCACTTTAACTTACCACAAGTCACCCACAGCAAATCTTTCCACTCTGCCACTGCGGAGAGGATGGATGGTAGGCTTTGGAGAGTCTTGACTGGTGTGCTTGCCTTGGCCTATCACTGTTTTCCATGGAGGTTAATGTAGATGGGTAGGAATATAACTTGGATCAATGGCAGAGACGGTGTTAACCTGAATAAAGCATGAGGCTATGAGCTTGTAATCAAAGATTGAAAGCAGGGTTACATTATTCACATAGCAGTTTGCACTGAACCAGCACCAGAGTAGTTTCTCTCTTTTACACACGCGCACACACACACACACACACACACACATCACCAATAGCCCTGGGTTAGCTTTCTCTGGAACCCTTGCCTGTCGTTAGGCAAAACTGGGATCATTTTTTTATAGTAAAATTCAGAAATGTGTTATTACTCTAAAGCAGTGCAATCCACTGAAATCTCCCTGATTTAGTTTGCCCTTGTTATATTTAACTATACAACTATGAATACATTTATTCTTTCTGTGTTGCATTGAGAGGGACTGTACTACTTTTTTTTGTCCCTGTAGTGATCCCGTACCGCGCCGTCATCATCCCCATCAAGAAGCTGAGCAACGCCATGACGACCTCCAACCCGTGGGTGTGTGTGTCGGGTGAGCTGGGTGACTCGGGCGTCAGGCAGATCACCAAGAACATCCTGGAGATGACCTTCGATGTGAGTCTGAACTATGATCCAACAGCCAGGGCCCCTACTCCTCCTCTCATGTCTCTGTGACGTTCTGCAGCAAGGTCATATCATGTCTCTGTGACGTTCTGCAGCAAGGTCATATCAGCATCGATTGATGGTTTTGCTGAGACCATCACTGAGTCATTGTTCGCTGCCCACTGGGGTGAAGTGGGTGGCTGTTCCCTTTTTGTGGCATGAACTCACGCATGGTCTCATAAGGCAGAAGACTCTGTCTAACTCGCTCTCCACCATTCCATACTTACTACTAATCCCCTATCTCCTCATTCACTCCTTCATTTATCCATTCATTCGTCTTTGTGTGACTATTTGCTCTGATACCTTCCACTCAGAGCCGGGGTTGATGAGTTAGAAGTTGGGTTCATGTAGCTGATTCCACTTGATATTCCACTAGATATTGGAAGTATGCTTGAATAGTAGTTAACACTGTGAGATGCTGCCAGGCACAATGAGCGAAAGGACCCAGACTTCCCGTTTGTCCTCTTTCCTACCTGCTTCCTCTCAGGAAGTGCATGATTCTACCTACTGAGCCTTTTCATAGTGTCTACTGTTCTGAGTGGTGCCGTGTTCACCGGTGGTGGGTGGTAGCTCTTTGTGGCTTTGTGAGCGGTTTGGGGGATGGCTAACTGTTCAGTATAGCTCTGTGGACCATCTCTCTAGAGAAGCGTTGCTACTATGGTGGTGGTTTGGGTACGCGCCTGGTTTGTAGCCTGGTGAAGGGTAGTCTACCAAAAACCAGCATCCCAAGTCCATCCATTCGCACTCGTGCTGTCCATCATGTCCTAACACATGTCTTCATCTCCCCCAGTCTGCTTTCAGGCCACACACTCACATCGACGCCATGTTCAAGGTTAGAAACGTCATCTCCCTCTCCTTCCCTCCCTCCTTCTCTCCACCGGACCCATTTGTATCATCCCAGGCTCAATGTTCACTGTGTACCATTGACTCCAGGGTCGTATTCATTGGGAACCAAACGGAAGAAAACTGACTGAAACGGGGGAGGGGCTACCTGAAGTTGTCCAATAACAAACACTCCTATTTCTGGTATCCGTTGCAAAACATTTTGCTACGGTGTGCCCTAATGAATACGACCCAGCTCTCTCTCTCTCTGGGTTGAGGGCTTCGTCAACGATGGGTACCATCTGTTGGTTATATGGTGTTCATGTTGTTCTAGATTTATGAAGGGGTATGTGTTTGTTCTTGAATGCCACTTTGTGTAGTTTAGCATTACATGAACATTTCCTTGGCATGGTGCTGATGTTATGCATATCACTCAATGCACCAAGCTCACCTTCAACTTAAAGGTAAGTGGCATTCAAGGGCATATTGTAGGAATACTCGCCTGTCATTGGCTGTGCATTGGTCTAATGTCGACTTTTTTAGTTGATCAATTGGATAGATGAGTAGGACTAGATTTGATCGAGGACGACACTGCATAGTTATAGAATTAGCAGTCATACTGTTGTTAACAAATGA